>NW_024104288.1:1483334-1756414 GCF_003945595.2 Pipra filicauda
TTACATTGAAAATATATTTGCTGCGTCTTTTAACGGTTTTTAAATATTGATAATTTTTAATGAGCTTCATTGTAAAGCAGCCCTGTCACCCTTATCAAGGACATTGGATAAATGCATGGTTGTGATGATGTTGACCCAGCAAAAATATTTTCAGCACTTTGAAACATGTAGTTCTGGCATGCTTTAGAATTATAGACAGGGTTTTATTACAAACTCTTTCTCATATATAACATGCTGTAGTAGTAGTCTTAACCTGTTTTGGTTTTGGACGGGTTCGGGGGGTTTTTTTGTGGTTTGGGTTTTTTTGTTGATTTTTTTTTTTTTATTATTATTTTTTGATTATTTTTTTTTCCAGATAGATCTGGAAGAAAAGGATTTGGGATGGCTGAATTTTTTCATATTGAAGATCTGGTGTTTGTGTTTTGGGGTTTTTTGGGGGGTTTCTTTTGTGTTTGTAAGACTTAAATTTTTTGGTAATGGGCCAAAGTAGCACAATGCGCAAGAATAGTTCTGGCATGTTTTCAGTGATCATGGCAGAATTTATTTTACCTCTCAGTATGCAGGAATATATTCCAGTGGGTAAGGAGTGTTCATTATTTTAGGCTTGACTCAGTACAAATATATATATTTAAAAAAGGAACATAACTAACTTCAGCCCACACAAAACCATGAAGCCAGATGTCTTTTTTTGCCTCAAATTCAAGTAGATCCTTTATAAATTGATGTGGAAAAAAAGCTGAAAGGGAAGTTTTAATTATATGCTACAATCAAGAAGGCATTTTACATCCCAATTGGCAGAGCTCTTACTGTGTATTTTAAGCAAGATGAAGATGACAGAAGAAAGCAGAGAGAAAAAAAAACAATTTCTATACTAGTTCTCTGTGCAAGAAGCAGCTTGATCTTATTTATTGTATAGTTTTTGCAAGTTCTGATATTTAGAGCCTGTCCTGTAACATCGAGGAAGAAACACTAAGGAATCTTAACCATATTAGCATGAATTTTAAATTAATTTCCTGGGGTCATAGCCATGGCTCCTAGAGGGATGTTAACATATATGCCATTTGTTTTGGCACCTAATGAGTCTCATTAATCTTCACAAAAATGGGTGAGGATTGGGAGAGAAGGGAAATTCTTTCAGCATTCCCTTTATAACTGCATGCAACTTTACCAGAAACAAGTAAAATACTATAGTTTCTTTTCTTAATTAATTTGATTTGGTAACAGCTTTTTTAATATATCAAAGCTGAAAAGTGTCAGGATCCAGAATTAATGCTCAACCCTCATAAAAATTGCATTTTATAAATACAGACCTTTTGACTTCCCTCCCCCTCTAAATAAAAGACTGATCTAAATAATCAGTTCTTTATGCCCCAGTACCTTTACTGTACAAAATTAACATCCTGTTCTTGATTAGAAAATAGGATTTGGTAACAAGCTTTTTTAATTAGAGCTGCCCATAGGCAATAGGTTTCACAGACTGGCCAGTAGGTTTCTCACAAAGCAATTCTCTCCCCATTTCATTAGTTTTTTTTGAATACAGAATGAGCAATAAACATAATCATAACTACTAGCTTTATGTGTAAACAGTTTGCAATATTGGATACTAAAAAATACTGGAGCATTTGCTTGAAACATCTAGTAATTGGTAATGACTACAAGACATTAAACCTGAGGTTTCCTGCTTTGGTAAGAGCCTGGAGTAAAAAGGGTAACACTGCTTTTGGGGATACGAATAATCTCTGAAGAGTGGAGCTGTAAAGTTTCCCAGCCAGTACTAGTAAATAGCACTACCTCTTCATTGAATGTGATCAATGAAGTGTAATGATTGCACGGTTACACATCGGAATAGCAATCAAAATTACCATTGTTAACTATTCCAAAGATTCACTCCTGTAGTACTGGGTACCAGGTATTTGTTAACTGCTGGCCAGCATTTTAACTGATTTAAAATGGCTGAGACAAACTGAGTCACTAGAATTCAGGTTTCAAATTTTCAGCCAGTATTTTAATTCTCTATAACTGCTGAATACCTAAGACTTTGCATATTATGATTTACACTGCAATAATTAGTATTTCTTTAAACATAATTGTTACAATGCTAGGTGACATCTTACTTGTTCTCCTGTCAAAGTTAAAGCAGGTGCACCTTCAGGAACAGGAACTCCTTCCTTGGACTTTCCTCTTACTGGTCCGGCCTTATCCTGCCATTGGGGGATGCCTGAAATCCCACTGCCAACCATAACTGATAATTACTGCTAGGAGCTTATGTCCTCCCCAGAAATCTAGCCTCATGGATACTGTCATCCATTGCTTTACAGTACAAGAAGCACTTTTACATGTAAGAAAAACAGATTTATTTGTTTTTATAAGAGAAATATCTAAACAAGGGACATTAGTGCCACATCCAAAAAGAAGATTTAGAAAATTAGACAAAGTAAAACAATGCACATGAAAAAATCCCTTTATTAATACTTGCTAAAATCAGAAAGGTTCTTGAACAAATGACTCCTAAGGCTATCACAGCCATCTCGTTGTTCCTTTTGGAATCCATTGGTGGCCTGATAGAATCTTCTTTTCACATGAGGTGGTATGCTTTCTACAACAAACCTGAATTACTTACTAATAAAACTGGGCTTTGTCCCAGAGAGCAATATTATTTCATTACTATATATTTTTGCGAATGAATTACTAAATCTGAAGAACTCTGTAATGTTCAACTGGCAAAAAATTGAGGGCTAACCTTATGTCTAGAAAACATTACCCAAATAGTTGAGGGATTCTCCAAGTGCTGGAAAACATTTTCTCAGTTCTCCATCAAAGAATATCATGCAACTGTGGTGTGTAAGTAGATTTGCATACCTGTGTGCAAAAGAGCTGACTTAATTTTATCTGTCTGCAACACAGATGTCCTCAGGTACATGTTGCTTGTCTAAGGTCCAAATAAAGGCAATGCAGTTCCCATGGTCGGTGGTGTCTGACTAATTGTTTGTCTTACCCAAAATTCACTGAATCACTCTCTTAAACTCCACTGACGCTAATAGGAGCTGAGACATCTGTATAAGTCATAGCGCATCTAGATGCTGGAAGTACGAAATGCAGTGTGAGATACTGAAAACTTAAGGCTCAGACAGCAAACTTCAGCCCAAATGTTCTTCAGCTTTGATGGTTTGCAACCCTCCTCACCAAATATCAGCAAGCAGTTCCCTTCAAAACAGTAAGGCTTGGAACACTTACTAAGGAGTTGCAACACTGCGCTTCAAAGGCCAAATATCTAGTTAGCTGTGAGTCACATCCCATGTATTGATCCCATGCCATCTGGAAACACAAGCTCAAATAGCTACCATCACCCATTGTGTAACTTCAATAAAGTCAAACTGTCAAGATATTTCAAGTCTCTAGAAGTGTTACCAGGCAGAATACTTGCTGGCCACAGGTAAGAGGGATACAGAAAAAATAAGAATTTTTTATGCCACTGGACAAAATTGAACTAGGGCAGAATAAGCCCCCTTAAGGTAATATATGATAAAAGTTAAGGAAAAAGGGGTCAAGAGCAGTCAATAGCTGCAACAGAGGATTGGGCATCAAGCCATTCTGGTGGATTTGGGCCAGCTTTAGCCTGAGGCTGTACTTAAGCTGCTCTGAGTTGGAATGTTTAGACGTTAGTTTGAATGGCTATAAAAGTTTAATTAATGTCTGAGGGGCTTGGGAAGACAGATGAGCAGAGAATTAATATCCAAAAACTGCATCCCATAATGAAACCTATCAGTTTCTCATAAAACATACGAAAGCAAAGAGAAATATATTAAAAGGTTTGGGTTTTTTCTTTTGTTAATATAGAATCTTTGAAGAATTCCTTCATAAGGCTCAGAATTCTTGCTATAGCTGTAATAATTTCCTTTCCAAACTAAGAAGTTTATTTATAAATATCTTCAGCTTCAAAATACTGTGACCAGAAAGAAAAAGCAAATCTTTACATTTGTGGGTTTGTTGCACAGAAGACCAAAGGTGCATTTCCCTGACATTACATACCTCGGTATGGCAAACTTAGTAGAAAAAAACCTAAAGAATATGAGGATGTATTTTGTAGCTGCACAAAACATTATCAGTCTTGATGCTTCGGACATGTATTGATCATCCTCTGTGATAAATCGGAGTTCTCCCCTGCAGTGTGGAGTTGCATACTTGACTGTGCGTGGCATTTGTGCCTTCCTGCGACAGCATTCAGCACTAATTATTTCTAGATGCATGGTATTGTAGCCTTAGGTCATTAGCATGTTTTGGTGAGCCAAACATTTCATTTGCATTGTTGTGTATGGTATTATGAATACATTCAGGACATGATATAATACCTGAAAAATCTACCCGCATATACAAAAAGTGAGTAACAAATGCAACCCACTGCTTGTGCACATACTCTTCTTGGGTCCTGAAGCAGATGTCTACTAAGCACCCTTGCTTCTGCATGCTGGCTTTTTTCCACAGCTAAGTTAGTCCACACTTCCCCCACCTTTGATCAGACTCTATTAGCACTGTTAGCCATGGTCTCTTTTTCCTTCCAAATCAGAAAGTTCTGTTTGCCACCCAAAATAACACTGTCCACTTAACACTGTAACAAAATAACACCTGGAAAAGCAATCAGGACAGGGAATATTCCATCTTATATCATAATGAGTTTATAAGATTGACTGTTTTGCCCTTCATGTTGGCTAGAAGCGGGAGTGCCACGCTACTGGAAAGTGGAGATTTACTGTTTTCTAGAGTATTCACAGGTACTTATTTTTCCTTCATCTGTCCCCCAGGACTCCCTGTAAGTAGCTGGCTGGCTGGCTTAGTTCCTGTTGAAGTGATTATTTAATGTGGTGAGAATGTGTTTATTGTGTGGTTAATGATAGCAGAAATGTAGAGCCTTGGATGGATGTCTCTTTTTTTCTTCTCTAAATCTACATAAATACATGAAAATCAACCTATTTTTCTTCTCTATTCTTCTCAGTTGCTAAAAGTAACTGGAACCCAGGGAATTTAATTGGATTTCCATATTTGAAGGCATATTTTTTCACCTTTGCTAAATCTTTGTATGTTTTCTTTCTGGGGCAGAACTGCGTGCTCAGATAGATTCAATTGGAAGCCATGTTTGAAAAATCAAACCCACTTTTTTTTCTGCAAAATGCCTACAAAGAGACACATTTTAATGACCAGCATTTTGGAACAGACCTGCTTAGATATTAAGTATTCCAGTTATTTTTCAAACATCTGAATGAGGAGTTCGGATTTTCATGAATGTTAGTCACTTACTGTATTCAGTGGAATTCAGTGGGTTTGTGGATTTTTCTGCAGTTCAGAGAATTAGTCCTTTCCACATAACAGACAAGTATTTGGGCTTGAAAATGTGGATTTTGCTATCAGGAATATGGATATGCAATTCTAAGGCATTTATTTTGAGTCTTGTAATGAAGGAGGAAGTCAACAGAGCATTACTGGACTATTGTGGCAAGGGGTGGGTTACGTTGTGATAGCAGAGCACTAGCTGTTGATTCCTGTAAAATAAGCTTATATGCAAACACTTCTATGTCAGCACATAGTATCTTAAGTTTGCAACTAATTTGGAAAACAAAGTTCATAAGATTGACTTGCAATAATCCTTCCTCATCTGTAACTGGAGCATTCCTTAAGCTACGCAAACATAAAACAAAGATTCTGTCATCTCTATGTTAGGAATAGGAAGCTCCAGCCCTCTGAACTTCTTGAACTTTTCAAACATAGTTTATATGCAAGAGAATACATTATGAATAAGGTTTGGGTGCTGGTCACAGAATATGTATGAGAATCAAAATGGTAATTTTGACTTTTTCCCATCCAGTTGTTTTGGGGTCTTTTCTATTCCTATTTAGAAGTCTGAACATAAATGAAAACATCTACAGACTTTTGAATGTGATTAGAAAGAACATAGTCTATAAAGAAAACTAAGGAATGAAAAATCACAATCTTTAAAGAACAAGCCCTGCATTATGGATGTTCAGTTTCCAAAAGGGAATGCCGCCAGTGGCAGTGTAGCATTTTAGGAATCCGTTTTCCAGTGTGGAGAAGTGGAGTATACAGGGCAATGAGGATGTTGAAATTATCTGCTTGGTGGCAACTCCAGCCTCCTCATCAAATAAATACTTTCAATCAACAGACTTTTTTAATATTGCTGCTGCTTTTGATGACCTCTTCATCGCTTACCTACTCCTTACCTATGCAGCGATGATTTTCGGGAAGATTAAAGAGACAGTGCCTGCAAGAATATTTTAGGATTTTTCAGCTGTTTCTTCTGTGAGACGAGTGCCCAGGCACTCAGTTTTCAGGACCTTTGCTTTAACTGGACCCGAAGGCATCCCAGTGATAATATCTGTCCAAGACAGTGCTACATTGCTCATTACAAATTCTACCAACATCATTAAAGAACTTACTGGGGAAACAACTCTTCATACTTGCCTCTGAGGCAGAAAAGTAACATCTGCTCATTTCTAGTGTCTACTGGTATCCTTACAATGAGCCAATTAATTATTAATGATATTATATTTATAGCCAATTCAGTGGAAATCAATTCATTTGGCTGAGAAATTTTGCTGCATGACCATCCCTGAAGTCTTATCCTACTCATTAACTAAAATCAGATTTTGTCACTAATTACAGTGGGAGCATGCCCTAATGAGAATTATGTATAAACCCTGGTCATTACAGGCTACACAGTAAACCAATGAAAAATAAAAAACCTCCAGAACTACTGAAGTTCTATTTCAAATCAAAATTCATCTGTACCAGCTCAAGGAAACTTTTCGTCTGTTCACTCTACACCAGAAGCTGCAGAAGTGGTAAGAATGCCTTTTAGTCTGAAGGACCCAAAATGCTTTACAATCAGAAATCACTTGAACGTGTCCTGAAGTGCAGCCTCCTTTGTCTTGAGAGGGAGCAGCTGCTCAGCTGTGCACATCAACAGCAGCACACAGCAATTTCAAAGTACACAATATCAATTCTGACTGAAACCACAAGGACAAATTCAGGCCAAAATAATGTGGTTGCCCAAATGCACTTGTGCCCAGAATACTGTACCGCACCAAACTCTCACAAAGACCTGCCAACAGATAATTGATCACTACTTTTCTCTTTTTTCATGCTTTCCTCCAAAGTAGAAGTGGGCTACAGCTGCAGTGTGCTGCCGCATAGATCCTCTCACTGATTCACATCTTGCTTAAAAGGGAGATGTGCAAAGTTCATCCCAAACACTAAAAACTCCATATGGCCACTATTTAAAGTTGTTAAGAGAGATCTACAAAAACCTCAAACATTACCAATATACATTTATTCCATGCTTATATTTTTAGGTTTTCTCCCAATCAAAGCACATTTTCCAGTAACCCTGTCTCTCCTTAGACTGAGGAAGTAATAGCAGCTTGCAACTTGTCTTTGTTCATTTTACAGCAAGATTGCAGACTAATATAATCCTCTCTCGTTGCCTTAGATCAAACTATCCTAAATATCCTCAAGGATGGAAAAGATCTTTGTAGCACAAAGGATCATACATACTTGACTAAAACCCAAGAAGTATCCATTGTAAGGATACATTGAGCTGAAGCAATTATTTTTTGTGTACAGTTTTTGTAGACACAATCTACATTAGTTTTAGAACTCCAGTTCAAACATAACCTTTATTCATATGTTATTTATTCACTCTCAGTGATTTACTCTTATGTGAGTAAATCACTCTTAGTGATTTACATTTATGAATGTCCAGAGGTACTTCTAGCACAATTGCTTAAGAATCTCCCAGTGCTGTGCAAATGGGCATGTGGTGCACTTTTGCGATCAAGGATTGAACTGTCAATGTCAAAACACAGGGGTTGTGTATGAATCTTGTAAGTTGCATATGAGCTTGTGTAACAGGTTGGCATTCTCTTATGCAATAGCATGAATCATTCAAAGTTCATTCAAACTAAAAATGTTTGAATCCGTCTATACAGTAAAAGAAACTTATTCCATCTCATTACATCTGGAAGAATAAATCTTAATCATGTCGTTAGCATGAAGTCACAGAGGAAAGCATAGCTGAGAAAGACTTTCCAAGTTTTGAAAAAATATTGTCTTCTTTTAGCATAATCAATGTTTTTTTTAAAATATCAGTAATAAAGCATTTCTTTATAATGATGGCATGATTATCTTATGCATCTTTTAGCCTTTTAAGTCTTTAGCTGTGTTCCTGACTACATTAACATTAAATATTCACGGAAATAAAAGGAGGTTATATCTTTCAGATAATTTTTGTTGCTGTGGAGCAGTTCAAGAATGCTTTTGATTTGGCTACCCTGATAGCAAAATGATACATTCTCCTTAGTGATAGGTACAAATATATGCAGAAAGTATAGAATCATGGAAACATAGAATACTTTGGGTTGGAAAGGACCTTTAGAGATCATTTAGTCCAGCCTCCTTCCATGGGCACAGACATCTTTCACTTGTTTGCTCTAAGCCCCATCCTCCCTGGCCTGGAGCACTTCCAATGATGGGACATCCACAGTTTTTTCAGGCACAGTTCTTCTAAGCCTATCCACTTTTAGTTTAAAATCATTACCCCTTGTCCCGTCACTACAGGCTCCAGTAAAAAGTCTCTGTCTTTCTTATAATCCCTCTTTATACATTTGAACACTGCAACAAGGCCTCCCTGGATCCTTCTCTTCTCCGAGCTGAACAAACCCAGCCTTTCTTTGCAGAGGATCATCTTCATGGTCTTGCTCTGGAACTGCTCCAACAGATTGATGTGTTTACCATGTTGAGGACCCCAGAGCTGGATACAGTACTCCAGGTCTCACAAGAATGGAGTACAGGAACGGAACCACCTCCCTTGACCTGTTGGCCATGCAACTTTTGATGCAGTCCAGGGTGTGGTTGGCTTTCTGGGCTGCAAGTGCACATTGCCAGCTCATGCCCACTTTTTCATTTGTCAGTCCCTTTAAGTCCTTCTCAATGGGGCTTTTATCAACTCTTTCATCCCCTAGTCTGTATGGATACTGGGGATTCCCCAATCCACTTGTAGGATCTTGCACTTGGCCTTGTTGAACTTCATGAAATTCCCATAGGCCCACTCCTCAAGCCTGTCAAGGTTCCACAGGATGTCCTACATCCTGTCCTTCAGGCATGTCAACTGCACCATTCGGGGTAGTGTCACCTGCAAACCCACTGAGGGTGCACTCAGTCCTAAGTACAAAGTCCTAGGGACAAAGTAGATGATTACTCTGTTGCAAAGCAAGCACATACTCTGAACTGAAATGCCATGGGTCAGAGAGGTCTTCCAGATTCCAAACAACGTTGAAGACCTTGTTAAAAACATAATTAAACTTGTAGCAGAAACTGCACTGCAAAATGTCAGGCGGTTTATGGAATATTCTAGTGGCCTATTTGGTGTGAAAAAGGGGAAAATCAACCTGGAATATTGCACAGATATGTTGGGCTCATTGCAGTGGGTCTGCAAACTGCAAATGGCAACATTTCCTGATTGATTACAGTTTTAATTGTCATACTCTGTATGTCAACTGACCTTTATTGGCTTTATGTTGTAGCTTTTATTTCCACTAGAAACCACTAATATAACATAATATGATCTTTTCATAATTTGTAATTTGATTAGTGTCTATTTAATAATAGACTTGTCATGCACATTAGGAAGTTGATTATAAAATTTCCTGCAGTAGAGGTAGGTCAAAAGGTCTAAGGAAGAGATGAAAAAAAAAAGTGCAGTATGTGGGAATAATTGAGTATGATAGAGTCCTTGTAACCATTTTTAGAAATGTGAGAATTAAGAATTGCCACAAGATTGCCTCTTCCTTGCAGGGTGCTAGTATTGGTGTAACCGGGAGGAAGTAGAGCCAGTAGACGGCAACCCTCAATCCCCAGCATTGTACATGGCTTACCAGGAACACCTGTGAATTCTCTGGGCATAGCTGACAGCTGCCAAAAGGAAATCTGGATTGGTTTATTCCATAAAAGCTCAGTAAAGCAGTGCTGGCTCTAACCAAGCAAAGAGAATAAAACCTGTCTGACAGGTAGGGTGAAGCTCAATCTTAGCATTAAGATGGCAAAAAAGAGATGACAGCATTTGCTGAACACCAGTACGGCATGCTCTGCCTTCAGGACTATTTTGAGATTATTCTGACTCAACTGAAACAAGTGTAAACAATGTGTAAACATTGTGTAAACAATGTGCAAACATTGTATAAACAATGAAGTAAAGTACAATTAATTTAGGGCTTTGCATATTCTAAAACAGGGTAGAAACAAACAGAGGTAAACATAAGCAGAAGGTGATTCCACTGCTTTTATAAACTGTTCTAATCTTATTTCGGAGGCAGAATTTCTTCCTGCTAGATTCATCATTTCATTATTAACATTATTTTGTGTATGTGTAGATGGAAAGTCCCCATTCTGGTCTGCTCTTGCCAAAAATTATCATGGCAGCTTCAATTTTCCTTCGTTCTCCACAAACATTGACAATAATTTTCATCCTTAGCCAAGCTTAATTGCTATGTATACAAGGACTTGCTACAAGAGAGCCTGTTGCAGCTGCCCTGTCTTAAATCTAAATTGATGCTGAATTTGCAGAGTGTGCACCTTAGAGTCTGATGTTCCCTTGGCATTCAGTAACAGCTTGTGATGGGTGTCTGTGTCACTAGTCATCGTAGCCTCAGATTTTGCAACCATTACCTCTACTGCAAAAAAACACCTCTGGCACAGCCACCGTTCCAGGATTGAGGAGCCTGTAGCTTATATGATGAAGACAGCCCGTGGCTTACTGACGTTGGCAGCCACATCCTATTGGGTTTTTGCATGTTTTCACTCGACAACACAGAGCTCACAGAATCATGGAATAGTTTGGGTTGGAAGGGTCCTTTCAAGGTCATCTAGTCCAACTCCCCTGCAATGAGCAGGCACATCTTCAGGTTGCTCAGAGGGCCATCCAACATGACCTGAATGCAATCTGTTCCAGTGTTTCTTTCTTTTTTTCTTCCATATATCTAAACTAAATTTACTCTCCTTTAACTTAAAACCATTACTTTTTTTCCTATTGCAATAGGCCACATTAAAACCTCTGTCCCTAACTTTCTTGTAGTCTCCCTTTAAATGCTGAAAGGCTGTGATGCATGTTAAACATGTTGATCAATAAGGGTGCTAAAAGGGCCAGCTTGACATTTATAAAATGACAGATCAATGACTCTCTTCAGTCCAAAGGGTCCATGTTGTACCCAACTGAGATCTTCAGTTTTCACTGTCCACCAGAAAAGGAACAAATTAAACTAAATATCAATGCTTTGGTTTTATTCTTGGGATAACTACTTTGGATTTGCTCTGCTTTTTCAGGGGAAAGGTAGGGTTATGCCTGCTTTCTTTGAATAATTTCTGTTAACTCCTTTTGTGGGCTTGCTGGAAATACAGCAGTAGTTTTAAAAGATTTAAAAAAAAAAAAAAAAGGGAAGTCTTGTCAGGCATGCAAGTAAAAAGGCTATTTTCTCCAAAGCTTTTTCATGCACATGTTTACTGCTGTGCTGTAACTTCCATTGCTGAGACTAGACTGATAATCCGGGGGAATGTCTTCTACTTTATTAATGCAATACACAAATATTTGCCTATTTAAAGCTAAATACATGCAAATGCCTAATAACACATGGGCCTGAGCTATGTCTCTCTTTCTTCATCATAAAAACGCATTGTGTATATATAATTTCTTTCTAAAAAGAAGGACTCTTATTTTCATCAGGTTAAAGGAAAAATCTATTTCCCCTTTTCCAGCATTATGTCCAGTCAAAGACAGAAAGCTGTTACTAGAATTGGTGCTATAATTGAAGTCTCAAAACCTGCCATACTGTGCAAATTATAAGGAGAAGAACTAGAAAAGCCAAGGATACAAATTAACAGACAAGCTAAATCCTGTATTATTTTCCTTCAGCACTTCTGAAACATCACTTTAGCTTTCTACAGACTGCTAAAAAAATGCAATCATCTCAGCCAGTTGTGGTTCATTGTGAAAGATTTTTAAAAAAACATGAAGAAGACTATAGCAGTCATTTCATTATATGTTTACATTGTAGTCCAGCAGAATTTAACAAGCACAACATAACACCACCTTCACTTTTACTTTGCATATTTTTTTAATTTGTAAGAACAAATAGAAGGTCTAACAGGGCTGGTGTGGGAGAGAGGTATTAAATTTTAAAAAACCTGAAAGGGTCATTTAAAAAAAACCAAACAAATATTGAAAAAACCCTTTGCTCAGTAAGGGAACTCTTCTTAAATGTTTGACTTTTAACCACCTGGAATCACACAAATATGTGAACTGCATGTAAACTAGCAAGAAATAATAGGAAATGAATTTTTGCTTCTTATGACACCTACCTTGAACCATCTTAGCTCCTATTATATGGCAACAGCATTTAAATTAACTTGTCAGCTATTAAAGATTATTTATTAAGAGAGAGTGTCATGTCATTTCATTGAGCTTACCTTGTCACTTGGCTTCATTATGAGGAATTCCTCCAAATCCAACCAATACACACCTGTTTCCCCTCTCACTCACTCTAGCAGGGTATTGGGAAATAACAACTGTTATAACAGTGGAGTCCTAGAGTTTAATCCTTGGCCACTTTGTTTACTTACAGAGTAATGTGATCCACTAATCTGTTTTGAAGAAAATTATTTATGATAATAAACACACACACAAAAATTCTTAGTCCACCCTACCCTTTTCCTCAAAATCAGAATTGTTCCACATGCTTTTTTTAAAGAAAAGGCGAATTTATTTTTAAATTCCAAACTCTTTTCATGTTTACCCGTCTACAACAGGTTTTCTGAGCCTGGTGTAATACAGATTCAGCATGGAAGGGAAAGGAGAGACACGTCATTGGACTTGATGGCTTAATGACGGTCTTCCAAGGACTGATCCGTTTTCCACAGCATGTACTACGTCATTGGCCATGACCGACAAGTTATGGGAGATAACAAACTAAAGAAGTTAACAGGAATACTGGGAATGCATTGCAGCGATTTAAAACTTTCCGAGGGAGACACAGCAGGTCCATGATGGGAGATGATACCAAGGTCCAGACTCCTCTTTTGCAAAGCAGGCATTAAGAGTTGGTCCTGGTGGGATTCCACATCTCAATGAGGCCGTAAAGCAATGGATTTAAGCACATGCAGTGAACAGCACACTGCTTCCTACTTGGAAAAGTAGTGATGGTTTCCTTGCCCTTAATGGGCATCCTTAATTTACTCTCATTTAGACAAGAGACAATTTAATCAATATTTGAATAAACACATTGATGCTGGAAGGGCAGAAGAAAACAAAGGCTTTCTTCAGCTGGATGTAAGTCCCATTTGTCTTACAATTAATGCATAATCCTTACTGATCAGACCAGTATACAATCTGTAGATGCTGACTTGCCAAATATGCAGGCAGCCAGCATCCTCTATCCCCTAGAGTAGGGGACAGCATTCCCCACTGATGGGGAAAATGGCCATCATTCCCTACTGGTGGCTATTTTTGCCCTTGTCTTAGGAGTTCCCTTGGTACGACTCTTTGTCCTGTGATATTCTGAGTCTGTACCCCTTTGTAACAGGTGTAACTCTGTGTAACATGCAGTGTTGCATGAAAATGAATTCAAGAATTAACTTGGTCACCATGGGAACATCATACCTATGCTGGCCTATGCTGACTTTCCAGGAAAAAAAGGCTTGGATGCAAGATATTTGTTCCCTTCTACAAAGTTTGAACCTAAAATATCTCTAACATTTCTAATGTTCTATGATGACGAATATGCCTATATGTCTGCCCCTCAAATGCAGTGAAATTATGCATTGCAAAGACAAAGATACTAGAATCTTCTTGGGAGACAAGTAAAGCACAAATCCAGAGTGTCAAACATACACCTACAGATAACCACAAACTGCTTTTATTACTAAATCATGATTGCTTGACTTTGCCTTCATTGACAGATCTGTATCAAATACATAGTTTTATATTAAAACTCCACTAAATATGTGGCTGGTAAGCAAGAAAAGAGGGGAAAAAAAACCCTCAACTCAAATTAGAAGTTGCATTAAACATATTAAGTATTGAATTAGTGACCCACATTATCGAGGACTCTGTTTACAAGTAGGGAGGTAATTACATAATACTTACTCTATCTATATAAATCTAGATAATATTTCATAATTATAAATAAATATAATCATTTCTTATATATAATTTATATAAAATTATACATAATTCTAAAATAATAACCTAGATTGTATTTAATCTATCAATTTTTATATTACCTAAAACATACTGCTAATATACCACAAACAAACTGTGAAATAAACAGTTAACACTGTAAGTTTGATTAAAACAAAATTTAGTTTTGTTTAAAGGCTGATCAAAGCCGTCTGATAAGGATCATATATTTAAATATCAAGAGTTATGGTAACACTTAAGTAGGATGTTACTGCCTTCTGTAAGATACATTTTAATTCAATTAATTCACATCAACTCCTTTCTGGTTTCTGCTTGTCACATTTTAAAAAAAAAATCAAAAATTGTTAGATCTCTCAATTGTTCTACTTAATTACTTTTTACAATGTTACAATGTTGAACAATAAATGTGGCTCTTTTTTCCCTTGCATCTTTTCAAGTGCCTTCTTCTGTGGTAGAGACCAAGTGAACTCAATTTGTGTCTGATTTTACATCCTTACACAAGCATATTCACACATGAATCGCATTAAATCAGATCTTGAATTAAACAAAATCAGTCCTACTGAAGGGACTGCAAGAAAGTCTCAGAGCCAGGGCAGATTTGCTTGTCTAGTCGACAGAGCTGGTTTGCAGTACACAGCTGGTCAGATCCGGAGCATCTCTCTGATGATAAGTAGTAGGTGACATTATAAGGAAGTATAGAACACCTATCGTGGACAGTTATGCATCTGCCAGATCTCTTGGGCTTCCTCCTTTTGCTTTAGATGACTGTTTTCCTTCACATTCCACCAAGGATCCCAATTACCCTACATTCCTCAATACTTCCTAAATTTTACTTCAAACAGGAAATCCCAGTCTTAGGTTTCTACCTTTCATTGTTGCGTAGCTGCCTTCACAGGCCTTTTAGGTCAAGTCCTTCCCCCAAAACAGATAATTCTCACCTAGACCTAAGGACTCTCTGAATTTGGGAATTAAAACACCCACCATGGAATGCTGAAGCACCCCTCTTTAGACTGCAATTTTTTACAAGGGATATATATCTATATGTAACAAATGTGGGTAGAGCCCTTCCAAATATTTCTTTGCAAAGCCTAGCCATGATGATGATGATATCTATATGTATAACTTGTAGATGAGCTGGCTACAAGAAATAATCCGATACGAAAATCTTGCTGAAGTGTTCTCCTTTTCTCTCTTGTAGCTTGACAAAAAAAATACAGTAACTACCTCTTTGATTTTACTTTCTACCAGAGTCCCTTTAACAACAAAGATCAGGATGCACCCAAGAGGTCACTGAAGCTGAAGTCTTACATTCGCTGAGGTTCATGCTCTCATGAGTGTGACACAACCTCAGGAATTACTGTTACACTGCCCTGACCCAGCTGTGCTGTAATGGTCAGAAGTGAATAATTTCCCTTGGAAAGCTGGTAGGAATATGAAGCTGGCAAAGAGTCACAGGTGTAATGATTACATCCCCTTTTCTCTCCTTCATGTTCCTGTGTTTGAACGCTCAGCACCGGCCAACCCTAGCACATGAGATTAAGGGTTTGTGATGTTCTTCCTTTCCCCTTCTCCTGGCAGCAAAGTGTAGTCAAATGGGTACTCATGAACAATCTCTTCGGAAGAGCACCCTATTGGCACACTGAGGAGCTGTCCTTAAGATACATCTCATATCTGCCTCCACTCTCAGCACACTGTGAACCAGTTTGAAACATGCATGGGTTCAAAATGCAAATTCATGTACAAACACTTGACTGCAAGCTCAAAAGATGGGAATGCCTGATTTGTAGCTTTCACAGCTTTATAGCAATTTCAGATGAAGCAGAGCTAAATGTCCTTAACAGAGATGCAAAAGCTTTACATGATTAACATTGCTGTGTCCATAATACGGATAAGAAAACAACAAAAAGGGAATTTCTAAAAATACTTTCTTTCACCGAGAACCTGGACTAAGATGTGTTGGGCTTGTTTCAAAAGAATCATTTTGTGTTTCCACCTAAAAAAAAAGGAGGCAGTGTTTTTAAATGTTCCACCTAAATAAATAAAAATAAATTGAATAAAAATCAGAAGCGGGACTTTATACTGGGACACCCCAAATTCCAAGCCCTTTCTAAAAGTCCTGACACGCAACTATTAAGAGATCAGCCAAAAGATCAGTGGCTAAACTGTGACTAGATTCCTCATTCTTGCTGTAACCCCACCCATTTATTAAAACCAACCTTTTTAATAAATCCAAGGAATTATACGTAAGCCACTTGCAATGACATTAAAATCTCCATCCAAAGGAAAACATGCATGTCCTCATTTTGCCCCAGGCAACGTCAGCTTACTGGTTTCCTTGCGGTTTTCAGTGCCCAGCCTCTGTAGTTCTCTCTGAGTGGAAGTTGTGATTCAGAGTAAGCAGGGCACATGTGGGAGAGAGGAGACCTCTGCTGAGAGTTTCACAGATCAACCCCAATTGCATCTTGCAAAAGAGGGTAACTTCTGCAAAGTCTCCATAACAGTCTTTTCTGGAAGTGAGAGTGTCCCACGTATTTCACATCAGATGAGAAAAATATAATAGATAAATATCACTAACAGAATGACAGCACGGACAAGAGAAATCTAAGAATTCCAGATATACTCAAGTGGCAGCTCACGTTCATGTTTTTAGAAGGCAGAATAGGGCTTGCTAGCATTTCCAGGTATCAGTGACATATCGAGAACACATCTGCTAGGGGTTATTATAAAATAGGCTTTATAGAAACTTAATTTTTTTTTATGATTTTACATCCATCCCTAGTTGTTCTCAAACTTTTAAGAAAAATATAAGGAGTGCTTGAGATGTTGGACAATAATCGAGAAAGAACCAGGTCTTCAACAGAATCTGTATCTGATGCATCAAGCCGTAAAATATTTCTAATGACAGTCTCACTCTCCCAACAGATCTAATAAAATAATTTAGGCAAAAATAAATCGACATTTAAACAGTTTAAACTCTGTAAACCTTAAGATGCACCATAACTAAAGAGACTATTGTGATTTATATTAAGGCATATTAATCCTCTTTAAAATATAACAGTAAAAATACATTTTAGAGAGGCTAATGAAAGAAGATAATACAGGGGAATTTTAGAGGATTAGCTAAATATACCTCATTTGTGTTCTGAAACAAATGAAATCAAAGCACCCAAGAGGTACTTCACAGCTAATCACTGCAACTGATTTAAATGGAATATTCATAGAAACAATCTTAGCCTGTCTCTTGGAGATGTCTGAATCTGCAGAAGAGTATTTGCAGTTTCCATTTGCCTAAATTTTTAGCTATCCAAAATAACAGCTTCTCTGTCTCCCTGAATTGGAAGTGTAGTTCCATTCATTGAAAATTACATTGAGATAAACACTGCCCTGTGTATCCTGTCAGGCTGTATTCCCTTTGGTTTACACAGTCTTCACTCGGCTGTGTTCAGAAAAGATTGTAAGTGTATATTAAGAAAACATCCCTGGTATTCTCAGGCTTGACTCGACTCAACTCAGTGATCTTAAAGGTCCTTTCCAACCTAAATGATTCTATGGTTCTATGACTTAGGGGTTCTCCCAGAAAGTTCAAAGTACATAAGGAGAAGTCAAAACACACACAGTTACTGAGATGCTGAGGGAATTAAAACTGTACACAAATAATAATATTGGCTACCATTATCAAAAGGGTGTTAATTTCTAATCATATATGTAGCACTTTTCTCTAGCTCAGTTGCTTGCTCAGCTCTTCTCTCACACTCCGTGGCAGTGAGCTGTGTCCTGCTGGGTGAGAGTGCCACTATGCACTGGGAGCACAACATGGAGCAAAGGTCTTTGGGGTGGTTGTAAGGGAGGGCAAGATCCAAGATCAATATATGACCTTTAAAGGTCCCTCACAACACAAACTATTCTGTGAGTCTATGATTCTATGAGTCTATGGTGTCCTGGGTTGTGCAAATGACAGCTTTTTTAAGGTAACACCTTCTTTCTCTCATGCTGTGGAGACTGCACTCTGAGGCCTAAAAGACAAAATGTTTTAGTATAAGGAAAAAAACAAAATAACCACCATTTTTCTAGCTAGCCTTGAGCTGGGTTTTCATCAGTGATGGATCAGCATGCTCTGGATTCTTCTAATGAAGCCCATTAGTTCTGTTTCTTGAACTTTGCATAGTGCAGCGTTCAGTGTCACATTGCTGAAAGCTTCTCAGGATAGTATTTCCCTTGACTGCACATTATGTGTCAATCGTGTGCTTTTATATTTCTGAAATTCTTCATTTGGTTAACAAGGCATGTCTACTATGGGCAAATTTGCTTGTATTAATTAACTTATGCTTACCATTTAGACCTGAAACAGTGAAGATTTTGTATCGGGAAATAGGGACGATATTATGAAAACATCTTCATTAATTAACCTTCAAGAAAAAAACTATGCAAAGAGATCTCACCCTGAAAGCAGGTAACATTAAATACAGCTTATTTCAGCATCTGGAGTGCTGGCCTGAAAGGCACTCAAACCACCACCACCTTCCTTCTTTGCACTGCTTGTAATTACAGCTCTCAGACACCAAAACCAACATCTGCATTTCAGACCAGTGGATTAAGCAGAAACACTCCCACCCCTTTTCATTTCATTTTTACATTTCTGTAATTTACAATTCTGTAATTTCAGGTCACATTTCAGATTCAACTTCATGACATGGAATCAGGTAAGAAAAACATGCAGTCATTCCTTCCAAAATTCATATTTGTTTGTTTTTCTCATTAAGGAGCTCATTGGGAGAGTCCTTTTCAGCTCAGTTAACATCAAAATATTACAGTCTAAATACAATTTACTAAGATGGAGCTCCCCAAGTGACCCCAGATCCAGGAATAAAAGGACACTAAATGTCAGTAAGAGCATGATCCATGTCCCGATACAAGTGCACCAGCCTTTCATGAATGCTTTCAGCTCTTACATAACATTAATGATTTCACGCTGCATGAAAGTGCCTCTGCTAGTCATTTACATCATTCTCTAGATCAGATTATTTACTCAGAAATCACTCTGTTTTCTCTTATCCTTTTACAAGCTGTCCCTGTTTATTAGAAGGATCACACTGAGTGCCTCTATACCCCTAAATAAAACAAGGCCAAGCTTGATTATTGATTGTCCACACAGCTTAATTGTTCTTTAAGCCCTTGGTTCCAGTACAGATTTCTCCAAACAGCTGTCTGCAAGACAGCCCTGATCTGCAGGAGGCTGCTGTTTCACAGCATACACATAAACCCTGTCCCTGTTGCTTGGACCTGGTTTGAAACCAGGTCATCTTTTATTTTTCAGGGTATACACAGCTCTGGAAAACAGTGCAAGAATTCTAAGCACGGTCTGTGTGTGTAACAATCAAACCTCAAGTCATTCTTAAGGGCTGCTTTTTATGAATGCTGCTGTATCACAGAGCCTTGATGCATGCTACTACGAGTGCTTCACTTTTCTGTATGCTGATCGTTCTTTGTTAAAAGTTGATCTACATATTCATCTTCTTCCTGTAATGGGCAGGACATGACAGTCTGACACTTCTCCTTTTCTCATACAGTGAAGATTACATTCTGGGAAATGGCTATTCTGTTGCAGTCCAACATAATTCCTTGATGACCCTCTGGACTGGAGGGTTGCAAAGCTATCATCTATTTAAAAAAAAAGAAAAATAAACCAAACCAAATGAAAACAATCCTGTAGGAGATCAAGGCACCCAGAGAGAAAAAGAAAAACCCACCTCTAAACCGCTTTTCTGGTGAAACTGCCTACCTACTTATAATAAAGAAAAGAACAGGAGACATGGATAAGTTTGGGACATCAAGGAGGAGATAGCAAGGAATTTGTGAAGGAAATCCTGCCTCATAAACTCATGAAAGAGTCAGAAAAAAAACCAGTAGATCCCAGTAGGCTTTCAATTGCCTCCTGGCCACCTTCAGGCATCAACAGTTCCAATGGATAAGGAACGTCTCCACGTGGACTGGGGAAAAAAAAAAAAAAAACTCACACAACCTCACACCAAACAGGTCAAAAATATAGATGTAAAAGGAGAGTTTTCACAGTAAACTGTGGAGGTCATTCTGACAGGGTGTGGCAGTGATTCCGGGTAGAGATGGGTAAGTTATGGAAGAGACATCCATTGAGAGCAATTGAATACAGGGTCATCACTTCCGAGCTCAGTCTCTGGGCTATAAGTTGGTGGATGCTAGGAGACCAACTTAGGGAAGGAGCACGATTTCCTTGAAATACTTTTTCTACTCTTACTTTTCTGCTTCTGGTGATTGCTGGGGAACATTTGGCAACAGTCACTACCCCCATTCTTGCAGTCTTATGTTCAGCTGACAAAGGTGAAAAGGAAATCTATGCAGGTAGAAATAGTAACTCTACCAAAACTACAATCAAACAAGAGAGAATAATGTGTTGATTTAAATATTAGGGAATACTGGGATCACCTATATTATGAAATTACATGCTTAAGATAGGGAGTGTGAAAATATTCTGTCGTGATCATCCACCGAAATCCTGGGACCTTTTCTATGGGACCTCAGTTGTTTTTGCATATGTCTATTTCCCAATCTGTGGAAACCTGTCTCTGTTATACATACAGACAGCAAAGAAATAATGTTTGTTTTGCAATTACAAACATGTCATTTTAGTAGAGCTTCCTTCCCAGGCCCCAGATTTTTATATTTCAAAGATTTCAAATGTGATACCACTCTTTTTTAAGCTTGCCTTCGTAGTTTGCTGTCTAATTTAGTGAAACTCACAGGAAAAGTTCAATTTCTAAACAGTACTTTACATTTAAAGAAGGTGCTAGTAAAGGAACCTCTGAACTACCTCTCAACCACAGGGGTTTTTTTACCTTACTGCATTATTCATGACTATCAGCTGTTTTAGAATTCACTGCTGTCAGTTACTGCATGTGCTTTTTTGGATTATTCTGTACATCTGGGTGAATTGACAGGCAGAAGTATTTAGCATCTCTTCCTACACCGAGTACCAATTAATGCAACTAGTTATCTGATCAGAGCTCCTGGGAAAAAAGCTATACTGGATCAAAAGCTACTTTTTAAAATTACTCCTTTTGACTTATTTTGCATATGATGATAAAAACCTCTTACCTGCTGAATTTTCCTAGAAGAAAAATATTCCTTTGCCCAGAAAAGACTGTACCTCAGCTTATGGCAACAATAAAATCATCTGCATGTGGCCATAGAAAAATAGGATTATATTAAAAAAGCAAACATAAGTGATGACCTTGTAAAAGAGCTGAGCAGGTCACTGTTCCCAAGGACTCCAGCCTCCTCTGAAATAAAGAAAGGTGACACTTCCACTTGGTTCAGTTTGCCATTGCCACAGAGGGCTCTCTACTATAGTGATTCATGCAGTTATTTCTCTCAATATCTTCTCAGTGGTAATTCTGACAGGAAAGGAATTGCCCACAGGTATCAGCATTTAAATCAGTTTTATATTAATACAGTTTCCATTATTAGAAAGAAATAATTTATTTATTTTCATTTAGGCTGATCTCCTTCTGACAAGTGATAAACCCAGATCCAAACAGAAGGATAAGTCACAGCAATAATTTGTATACTGCAGAAGTCTTTACGATGTCCATACAGGGTTAATTTATACATGTTAATAAGCATTCAAATTTGTCCCCATAATTTATCAGCCACGGGAGTGGCTACATTCATTAGGTATGCTCATTGGTGCATAACAACCACTTAATGCAACACAAAATACTCCCAGGAAACTTAGATGACCAGAAAAGCATCATTGACTTTAGTCCCAGAAAATTTCAGGATCACTGACTTGCCTTCCAGCTGTTCCCAACCCTCTAGGAATTACAAATCACCCTGAGAAGAAGAGTAAATAATATTTACTGCAGCATACATTAGTAATTAGCACGCACATTAAGAAAGATTGGGGAAAGTTGCAAGAAGGGAACAAATTGTCCAATGCCACTCATAGACCCAAATGAATTGAGCGTTTTCACCTTTTGGTGTGTGGCTCCAAAACTCCTGCTTCCAGTACTTACACCAGAGGGGCAGCAACCCCATATATCGACCCCAGCAGAGCTGACAACCACTGAAGAAGAAATCAATGTCACCAGATCTGCAAATATTATAGGTGACCCCTGTTTTATTTGCCTGTGAGCACACTTCTGAGAGAAAGAAGGTCAAACGCTCTAGACAGCTCTCCGTGGACACATAGGCTGGGCTGCTAGTAAGCCACTGTCTCTTTGGAATGTATTCTGATCCAAGAGTAAGGAGGAGAGCAATCTCTCCTGCTCCCTACCCAGCTTGCTCAGCTCAGAGGCTGCTAAAGCCTCTCTGAGGGTAGCACACCTGATATTAACAATTCGGAGCATTTTCTTGAAACTGAGTATTTACTCGTAAGAGGGAGAAAATCTAAACGCCTACGTGAAATAGAACCACCAGGCTCACTTTTGAAATAATATTTTAAATGATACCCTGTGATGAATAACTCCAGTGTAAGCAGTGTGTTATTTTGATGGTGAACAACAAGAGCCATTTTCAAGAGCTTACTGCTGCTGGGAGGAAAAAAAAAGGTAAAACTAAATTTTACAGTAGCAGAGCAAGTTATAATTCACTTTCAGTCTGTAAATATAGATATCTACTGCTGATTCTCAATCAAAATAGCAACCAAAAAGGCAAATAGCACACCAATTAGCACTTTCAGAATTAGGAACAAAATTATAAGGCAGTAGTAGGATATATATTCAAACGCAGAAAGCTGAAATAACACAATATTAAGGATCCTGTAGTGAATATAAAGTAGTCCTCATACAAATACAAAGCAAATTAACATGGTTCTCACTTCAGTGCCATCCTGTACGTGTACAGAGCAGCCATGGAATGACTGGTTTAATTTTTCTGGCAACAGGTTTTACAGCATGATTTTTGAAATTCTTGGACCTTATTGCTATAACTCAGAATACCTAAGACAAAAAGAACAAAGAGAAACCAGCGTGCTGTTTTCTGTGTACTGCACTGGCTGAGCTTACCAGGCCCTTCCTGTGGGGCAATCTCCACTCCCACGAGCAGTGAGCAAGTGCAGCCTGTGTTCTTGGGGATCTGGGAAGGGTAGCTGTTTTACTTTGGTGTCTAAACTTAAGATCAGATTTTATTTTTCCCTGAGAGGATTGCCTATTTCCTACTGAAATGAAAAACAAAACAAAACAAAATAAACCCCAGAACAGAAACATTGGGGGTTTTGTCAGATTAGGATACTTGCAAGCTCTTTCCCCTTTCCTAGGCCACTGATTTTCACCAGCTCTGGCTCTCATCCCTTTAGGTAGCTACAGACAAAATTACCCAGCAAGTTCAATGGTAGAAGGGAGAAAAAAAGCCAACAACCCCAGCACACAAAGGTTAGCCACTGAATCAGAGCCAGCACTCTCCCAAGCATCTCCCTCACTACCAGTCCACAGTACCAGAACGAAAGCTGTCAGTGCCAGGCTTGCCTGCTCCTAAGAACTGCCCACATAGGAGAAAGCAGGCTCTGTCAGTCTTCACACCGACAAGGCAGAGGAGCATCTAGTCACTTAATGACACATGCTGAGCAGTGGAAATCATCCCTAAGTTAGCCAGCTAGGCTTACAGTGTAACACACAAAATCAGCAAAAAAAGGTAATTACTTACAAAGGCCTGTCTAGCTAGAGAACTTTCCTCTAGTTTTGCAACTGCAGTTGCTGAGCATGTTAGACACTTCAAGAGATTTGATTTATTTCATACCCAAATGTTATAAATAAGTGGAGATCATCTGCTTGTGAATGCCCACTTTTAACATTTGCAAACTTACTTACCATCGTGTTCAAAACCAGTATGACAAAAGACTATATGACACTACAGAGACATTAATTTTCTATTTATCTGGGGCAGGAAATTTCTAGGGAAAAATTCTCTTTCTAGTATAGTATTATCAGCAAATACGATACTTAAATGGCCTTTGAAGATTTGTGCATCAGTCTAACATTCTATACTTAATATTTCACTTCACTGTGATTTTATTTGAGTATTGAAATTGAGCTTAAACAGTACATGAGCTAACTAAAAAATTGCATTGAAAGAAACCATATAACTCAACACTTATTTCGGGAATCCAAAATGGTTATGCACTTCTCTCCAATCAGATTGAATGATTTTGAGTTTTAAGGCAATAGAAAGAGCATTTGGGATTCCTACATACTCTGAATTGAGTCCATCATTTCTAACTGCCTTGCCAGATCACACTGTTACCCACCAATACAAGGATTACTTGTATTTTCAAGTGCCTCAAGTCACTCCAAAAACCCTGTAGAAAGCCCTGCTGCTACAGGAAATATCATTTTAAGCCTCATTGTCCCTACATGTGCCTATTAATTTCTTTTTTACTTGATGGTTCCAGTGGTTTTTGTCATTGATACAACTGTCTAACTGCTTGGAGAATCTTGGTGAACTCCTGGGCCCAGTGGTTATCGAATGCCAGTAAGTTCTGGAAGTAAACTTACTCTTCCAGTGATAAATGTAAGAGTACCTCTGTTTTGGGGGTTTTGTATTTCAGGTGCATCAAATATGTCCTTAAACATGCCACCTGATTGTCTTCCTCTGTACCCTGATTTCACGTATCCTTCATATACTTCTTCAGCTCCTCTGTGAAACAAGGTGTCTCTGTCTACTCAGCTTATATTCCTATGGAATACTTTGATTGCTTATAATCATTTTGTAAGAAGTCCATAAACAGGCAAAATGTTATAAAAGGCAGTGAGAACAGGGGAAATATTTTTATATGTATATGATAAATTTGCATGTACCTGTTTCTGTGAGCATATGTGCACACACAGAATATCTGAAGCACTATCACTTCAGGGGTATAACATTCCAAACTGCACAGAACATCTGAATCATAGCACTATCATGTTAAATATTATTGCTTCTAAAAATTCAGCTCTAGAGATACGGAATATTTTATGCCAGTGCATATATGTGCACAGATATACTTATGCACTCCCACCCATGCACCCACACATTGTGCCTTAAGAAACCTTATACATGTGTAATAAAATACGTTGCACATACAATGTAGTATTAATTTTATTATTACTTCTATTTTCATCTGAACATCCAGTCACACTTTGACTATCACTGCTGATAAAAAGTACTTTTGTGAATTTTTTTCAAGGCCCTTTCCATCCCTAAGTGCTGGGGTTAAAAAAAAAAACCACCACACATTTTTAAGCTAGCAATATTATCCATGATACTGTTTTGTTTTGACTTATGTCATCTATCATCCCACTGCCAGTTTACCTAGTTTTGTTATGTCCCTTTGTTAGGTGCTTTTTACACTCTATTGCACTTCAAGTGAGCTTTTCCACCATTTGAAATGTATTTGACAGCATTCATAGTGCAGCTCTGCAGTCATCTCTTGTCTGGCCTTTTGCCAGCATAGTACCTGGGTATTCATTTATAGTCCTTGCTTTTCTACGGCTTGCTGTTCCCTAATCATAATTCCCTCACCTCATGATTACTTAATTTCCTTAACAGGCTCCATTTCAGGAATTTCGGGAAAAGTAGTTTCTAAAAGTCCAAATAAATTTTTTCAGGTTATTTTGCTTTAGACCTCGCTATGCTAGCATGTACAGTAGTCCACTTTCTTTTACAGCATCAATGTTGATTTGTATTATATCTATTCATGTTCCTATTGATTTCTAATAACTTTCTTTAATTATTGTTTCCTCCTGTTACTCAATAGTGACAGTAGACAAACTTTTTTATAATTTCCACAGTAACTACAGAGCCTCTGTTAGAGATAAGCCTGAAATTTGCTACCCTAAGATCTGCTGCAAAAATAACGCTGTGTATTTTGTTAACAGCACAACCATTTTGTTCTTCTGTTTCCACAGAATACTTGGTGGAGCAGAAGCCAAGTTTCCTTTTAAATTCGCTACTGCTTAATTATAGCAGCTTGTTCCAACAACTCTTCTTTGACACCTTGCTCTCACAAGGTTTCAGCTTTATTAGCTGGAAAACATCTATTACCAATGTTTTCTGTAGTCAAAATGCACACAAGAAAATGATTTCATTTGAGGACTTCATCTATCTCCTTTACAACTTTAAAGGGACATAGGCATGTCTGGAAGAGAGGGAAGGGAGAAGTCTAGGTTCAAATCCCTGATCTGTGCCCTTGATTCAAGGACTAGATGGTCAAAAAGTACAGAAATTGAAGTGTCTTTGGATTTTGACTATACCAAGCAATAAAATTACTGCATTTTAATTATCCTTATTGAAGAACACTGTAGTCAAACCCTTATTAATTTTCTCAATTTCTATATAGTGTACATATTTCTACATACTGACCCAAAGATAGAATCTGATCAAATTTTCTACTAATAATGTGTAACAGATAAAAACCAGAGGTTTTCAGGACAACAACTATGAATTTAAGAGCCTAAATTTCATCAGAATTTCCACTTCAACTGAAACCTCTTTATCTGCAATTGTCCTGCATCTCACTGGAAGCTGGAGTACCTGACGAAGCAAACAAAGCCACAAGGAAGAACTGGTGCCACCACTGCTTCTGAGTGACCAATTTTTGTTCTTGGACGCTTCCACAAAAGGAGAACAACACCTGCTTGTTCTTTTGAGAACAAGCTGTCCTGGCTTCTCTGGAAGATTACTCCAGGAGGGGGTTCACAGGTGTGAAGGCATCTCTAGTCAGCCTAAAATAACACTGCCTGGAGGGAAGCAGATATAAAGCTCTGTATGTCTCTATTGCTGCCTAGACAGCTCTTGTTTTCGCCTTTACAGGTTCTGTTCTATGATGCTAACTTTCTTTACACATTGTAGAAAGAGCAGACACACCTCCTTAAAGAAACTCTTACTGGGCGGAAGAACACCTTGTTAATCCTCCTTATGAGTGTAGACTGAACTATTTGATACTGCTTAAGCATATATACTACATCCAACTATGTATCTTTAGCTCTCTCCCCTTGCTTCTGCAAAGTCTTGGCAAGATCCCACACTAAATCTGCCAATGATTTTCTTGAGGCCACAGCACCTTTGCTAACTTGAAATTTGATTTTCTATTTTTTCCCCCTCTTCCTTCACCAGCAGTAGCACTGTTGCTAACTTGGGAGAGTATGTGCATAATAAAGCAGTTTCATAAACTTCCAGTGCAGCTGCTAACTAGAGCTACTTCATGTCTGCAGGTGAGTGGTTGCAGCTGATGAAGGATATAAGTATAAGAAGGAAGAGTCAGCCCAAAGCATTGAGGAGGATTTCCCCAATCAGAGGAGGTGAAGAAGCTAATGGTCTGGATGGAGAAGGTCAAGCAGGAGCTTCTCTAGAGCCAGTGGAGCAAGGAAGGAAATCCTTTCGCCCAGAATGGCACCACTTGTTAAAAGATCAAAAATAGCAAGAATCTTGAAATCTCTTACTTAGTCAGCCCTTCCTCCTGTGGTCCTGAGGGAAGCAAGACTCAGAAAAAGACTAGGAAATATAAGGCTCAATCCTACCTTTCTATTGAACTCTTAGCTCCTATTGACAGCTATCTTGGTCTTCGGGGAATGACAATTTGGTCGGTTGTTCTTCTGTGCCCTCTATCTTAGAAATTAAAAAAAAAATGAGTAAAAACTCATTAATAAAGTCAATTAATCAAAGAAAGGCAGAGGAATAACTCCATTAAACTGTAGAAGACTTAGGATGGGCATTTGCATGAATATTCACAGCAAAATCTTCTGCTACCTCAGCCTGACAACCCCTATTTATTAAAAAATAAGTTACAAACCACTAGATAAACTAATCAAAGGACTTGCTCTACGGCTTTGTCATATATAGTTCATGAAGTTGGACATTTAGTCTATTCCCTTGAGTCATTTCATACTGAAATGGAGTTCTAGCCTAGCATTTCATTAGATTCATAAGCAGTATAGGCTGAAATAAATTAATAAAGGCAGAAATGTATTGAATTTTTTGCAGGCAACATTCCAATTGGAATGTTTTTCATTTCTGTTGAGAATTCAAATGTTACTTGTGTTTTACCAATGTGAAATGTGAATCTACACACACTTCTCTCCATTTCATGGAGCAGTGACTACAAAGTTGCCTAGATACATAAAATGACATAAGGTAATAGAAGGGAAGTGTCATAGTCACTCTTAATTTCAGAGAGCAACCACAGCAGCAGGAATTGCAGTTACCAGCAAATAACATAGTGGCCTGAAGGTGAACATATGGTATTTGTCATACTGCTCAGCTGTGAAATTTGCCAATATGGCCATAGGAAAAAAAAAAAAAGAAAAGAAAACAAAACAAAAGACACCATTTCAGCAGAGTGTATTACTGGTTTGATGTAAGTAAACTCTCTTATCAAAGACTGGAAGTTAAAATAAAATATGAGTGTAGAAAATTCTGAAACATTTAAAATGAAAATATTATCTCCCTGTACTGCAGATAACCATGTGATCTCTCATGGTAAGAAATTGAAATAATTGAAATTCAGAATGTTTAATTATACATCAGTGCAGCAAATAAGAATCTTTATCTCATTGTTCTCATATGAAGGATGGTGTGGGCGAACATATGGATCTTAAAGATGATTAAATTAGTGATCAATTTACTGCAAAAAGAGAAGAAAACAGATGTATAAATAAAAGTTAGAAAAGAAAAATGTCTCTTTTTTTTACAGATAGCATATGACTAAAAATAGAGTATGCACAAAATTTAATATTTTAGAAAAACATAATAAAGTTCATATTTAATATATACCCCCTTATATCATAGTAAAACTTAAGTGATTGGATAAGGATGGCAGATCTTGGCTCCTCTGCTAATGAAGTCTACGGCTAACAGATGGGTGGTTGTGCTTAGAAGTATCTCTTTTCACTTACTGTGAGACTGTCGGTGGGCCAGGTACTGGTTTTGATCATGGGAGGATGATAACAAAGATATAATGATTGGGCACTGGAACACGATCCCCGGCAATGTGGTCACAATGTCAAGCCTGACAGAGTTCAAAAAGCAGGCACATGATGTAATTCTTGGGATTGTCCTGTGCAGGGCCAGGATTTGGACTCGATCCTTGTGGGTCCCTTCCAACTCAGGAGATTCTATGATTCTATGATACTAAGGCATCTTGCTTCCAAGGAAAGAATTTACCTTTTCAGAACACTTAGGAGCTACTGTGGCAGAGACATTGAAGAAGATGTGCCAAAAATCTTATGTAGGTGAGTAAACAAAGGATGAAGTTTCCCCAAGCACTCAGTTGGCAATAATTTCCCTTTAAGAGACAGATGATGAGAGCTCAGCACACTCAGAAAGAGGTTACTTACTTAAGCATGTATGTTGGAAAGTTTACCTCAGGTGCATGGGATTGCAAAAATTAAACTGCCTTGTTTCATTACGTCACAGTCCAAGTGAAAATAAAGCTGACTGAAATGATGGTTAGCTGATTCATCTATATAATTGGCTGCCACAAGAACTTATTGAGGCTAAAGGCTGAGTGTAATGTGCTGTATGTGTGAAGTTGTCTTGGTTTAAAAACACTTGATTATCATAGGATGATGATGGAATTCAGGCTGGGAGGTATCTCAGGAGGTCTCCAGTCCACCTCCTGGCCCAAAGCAGGGCCAGTACTAGGGGCAGACCAAGCTGCTCGTGGCTTGAACCAGTTAGGGGTTGAAACACTCTGAGGATGGAGATGGCGCAGTCACTTTGGGTGACCCGCTCCACTGCCTCTCTCATTTAAACTTGTGCCTGTTGCCTCTTGCCTTTCCACCCCACACTGCTGTGAGGAGCCTGACTCCATCTCCTTGTAGGTACAAGGAGATGTCCATCAGATGTCCCAAAGCCATCCTCAATTCTTGAAGTGTGGCCTGTGGTTGTGAAAGCCAAATCTGTTGCTGACAACAGCTATGCAGCCAGCTAAAGCCCTTTCCCCTCAGCAGCAGGATCCAAGAGAAAAGCACCAGGATCTCTTCTGGCTGTGGCAGAGGTGCCTGTGTGGAGCAATGGTCTGAGGGCCTGCCCAGGCTCCCACCAGCAAGCCAGCCTGGGAGACAAGGGCTTGTGTTACTGCGGGAAGGGGGTCTCCCTCACTACTTCCTCCTGGTGCTGAAGTGAATCTGGGATGCCTCCCCAGGCACAGCATTCTGCCATGGAGCACACACATTCCTTGCAGACCTGTGGATGGAGGGACAGTCCCCTGCCATTGACAGGAGCTGGAAACCTCCAACCTTCCCTGCCATGGAATCCCCCGTGTGCCCCATGGACTCCATCTGGGCCCTCCCCTCTGCCCGGGGCTTGGGAGGTGCCCTCAATAGGTCCTTATGAGATCTTACGCGAAGCCTCCAGTTCAGCATTGAAAGAACACACTTTAAACAAACAGACCTCATTCTGCATGGCATCACTTTATATGATCTTATATTCTGGAAATGGGAAAATTTACATGGTTAGATAATCTCTCTCCTTTCTCCAACTTGGGCTGGATCCTGAAAGTAGAGTCACTAAGGTTTGGTTGGAAAACTGTCTGAAATAGCTCAAGATATCCAGCTTTTAAATGATGATCCTATGTTGGTCTTTGGGCAAGGGGGATAACTTCTGAGCTCTATGTTGGATCAAGTTCCCAGCCAATGCTGACTGGTGGCATTGCAGTAAGAGTCACCATTCCTGAAGATATTTAAAAGACTTGCAGATGTGACACTTAGAGACACAGTTCATTGGTGAACTTGGCAGTACCGGATTAATGGTTGAACTCAATGACCTTAGAGGTCTTCTCCAACCTAAATGTTCCTATGATTCTATTCCTTCAGCTCCTCCTGGGATCAGATTTCCTGTTCTCCTCCTCCCATGGTCCCTACTCAGGGGCAGGCACAGCCCTCTCTACCCCTGGAGACATACATGTAAGAGACAATGGGCAGCCAGGCTGTGGCCAGAGGTATCCCCTCTCCCCCAGCACAGCCCTCCTCCCTGGCAGCCTTGCATCATGACTTTCTTAGCCAGCACTGCCCCCACAGATAAGTTTTAAACTGGTTCAACTAAATCCCGCTAATTTTAGATATGAACTCCAGTAAACTGGTTTAAATTCAGCTTGCAGTGACTCAGCTGGCATTCATAAACAGTAGCGTAACAGAAAACTAATTTTAAATCCGTCATCCTGTGTACAGTTTCATCAGTTTAAGCAGAGTGGCAGGCAGGCAGAGTTAAGCTAAGCTGGCGCTGCTTGGCTGCAGCAGAGCCTAGGTCTGGAAAAGCTGACATACTGATACAAGTAAGACCATCAGTTGTAATTATAAAATACTTCATCTCCTGCTGCAGGGTATAAATTAATAACTCGCTGCCATACCGAAGAAGCTTTTCTTCAGATGTTCTTGATGGAGCTAACGAATGCTTCCCTCCAAAACATCTGCTGCTGGCCAGGCTTGGGACCTGCTGTCGTCTTGGGAAGGCTTTTGAGCTGGACAGAATGCTACCCACTTCCATAAAATAATTACAATTCTCAAGAAAAACACGGTGATGTTATCATTAAATTGGGACCAAATCCAAGGTAATAGAGAGCACGGAACAAGCGGTCCCCTTCCACCGGATCAGATGCCTTTCTTGGCATTAATTGGGAGTGCGTCAGCAGGGGAGGTAACTCTGTTAGCTAAATGAATAACATTATTGAAGTTTCTCAGGTTGTCTGTGCCAAATCTGTGTTTAATCGGCCTGACTTGGAAAGGCTATAAAGGATCATTTTATTAATCTCTAAGGTCAGGATTTTAGCAAGGATTTTGAATTATTAAAGAAACTGGCTGATAATTGGGGCAGGAGGTAGAGTCACACTCACCTTTGAAATTACAGCATCAGCAAAACTTTCTTGAGACCTATTACTGGATTCAAGGGGCTGAGACATGCATTTAGACAGGAGAACTGCATTTTCTGTTGAATGATTTAAAATGTAGCCGTAAAATACATCTGGATGCAGCATGTTTTAGTATTTGCTGAACTAAATTGTCCATGCTACTTTCATTGCTTAAGAGACATGGGTACAGCACTGCAACCAGACATTTAACGTTTCCTGATTTCCATTAAATGGCAATTGTTAAACATGAAGCCATACCAGCCTGAACAGTTGTACTGAGCTATAAAACATGACTTTGAAAGTTTGGCCTGAGAACACCTCAGGGATGTAGGCAGAGAAGAGAGTGGATGAGCTCTCCTGTTGAGACTACCTCTTGGCAGAGTGAGCGACCTCCTTTCTGCATTGCCACGAGCTTCCTTCTCCTCATGAGGATGAGCTGTCTATCCTGTATTTGGTTCTCCTGGACAGGAGGCAAGCTGCAAGATTTCTTGACCTTTTTTCTCTAGCTGCAAGCCTCATTTCTTAGTGTCCCTTTTGTAGGCTGCATGACAAACAAGCAATTTACTCTAGGCAGTCTCCATTCTGAACAGCATAAACACTACAACTTTTCGTTCCCTTTCCATTTCTCTAAGGAGCAGAACTTGACTCCTTCATCCAACTCCAAACAGATGGGAAGATGTGGATCATACACCACAGATGCAACAGAGTGATAAAAGGAAGCAACATCTAAAGATCTGATCTAGCCTTCAGGCTAGTCTGGGTAAAATTCTTATGGGTTAAAGCAGATTTTAGTGCCACGTTATTGTTGTGACCTCACTTTTACTGCATGTAATTATAGGTTGATCTAGCTCAGCTTGTTAATGGTGAAAGAAATTCACTGAGGCTCTGCTCGCAGCAACAATGCAGCTATGCCTGACTGTAATTCTTGCAGCATAATAACCCAGGCATTCAAGTAAAACATTGTTAATGCCAATCACCTATTGTCACTAAAATCCAGGATCATTTGAAGACATCAAAATGATAGTGCCTGAAGTACTGTAAGATTTCTTTCCTTCCCTTGTCTCCACACTCCCATAGCTGAAATTACAATCCACCCGTATGGAAGGGAAAAATATATATATATATTTTTGTAGTGCTTGCTGACCTAATACCAGTGTTCTCTTATTGGATGTGAAAGTATGTATTCAGTCTTCATTTTTTTTTAATAGAAGTGAAATATTTCCTATGTACTTTCTTCTACTCAAGAATTTTATTATACAGAAGGGGGAAATATACAGAATATGTATCCCCTAATAAACTCCTTTTTCATTTTTCCATTGCCTCTACTTTCTCAGTATCAGCCTTTGAAAAACACTTCAGTAGTTCTTCAAATGAGAATGGTGGTTTTTTTCCCATCACTTGAGCTCTTTCCTGTGTATAAATTGAGATACTTGGAAAGGCAATACGCTTTCAGATTATTAGAAAATAGTTACATTATTGTTTTTGAAAAGGCCAGCAGCCACAAGATGTTATTAAATGAATTTCTGAATATATTTAATATTCAATTACAAGGCAGAAGAGATGGTTCAAAACAAGTCTAAGGATGGGCAGACTCCTTTGGGAAATGCCATCTCCAAATTGAAGATTTTTAGCTATGAGGGCAATAAGCCATTGGAATATGATCCCAAAGGACATAATTCTATAATGATTCTATAACCAGTGTTTTATTTTCTGGAGACTCTAAATCTAAATTGGAAACAAAACCCTAGCCACTCATTTTGGCAAGGATAGGGTTTGACTCTGAATATTTTCTGAACAGAGTATTGAATGAAAGTGCTTGAACTCATCATGGTTTTCATGAAAAGACTGAGGAATGTTTTAGGGCTGTTTTGTGTAGGTTGGAGTTGGTGTTCCAAATGGATGGAGTAGAGGTTTTAAAGACGCTAAAGGATTCCATAAGTATTAAATTTAATCTTCTAAAATACGTGCATTTTTGATCTGGGAAGCTCAGAGTGCTTTACAGCTATTGATGAACTAAGTTTTAGCTGTCCTGTGAGATGAGTAACCATGTGCTTGCTACAGATGCAAAACCTGAGGCACACGGCATTGAAGTAACTTTCAAAGAGATACAGAAAGGAATAAAAGTATTGTCCTGTGGTCTCTGTACCACTTCAAGCCTGACCAGACACCTGACTCTCAGAAGTGATACCTACTTTCAGGCCACTGGTGAGATATAACCCATTGAGCTACACACAAAGAAAATGAAATTATGGCAGGATGTAAGGAAAGGGATGCTGTGCTTCGGCAGAGGTGCAGTCTTCTGCTCACTGTTCTCCAGGTTACCAAACCATTATTAGACCAGATGGCGGAAAAATTGATAAAATCACATTACAAGAAATAGGTACTTTAAAAAGTAGAGGCTAAGTGAGAAGAGGCTGGAAAGGACAATATTTGACAATAGTCTTTGAACAAGATTTCCCACTTCTAGCAAGGCAATAATACGGTAATGTAATTATGTGAGAAAGACTGACATGGTGTCATTTTGCATCCCACAGAGATGAGAGAAAAAGAAATATAGAAGGCAATTTGACAAGAAATCAGTAGAAATTATTTTGTTGATTTGTCTCTGATGATTTCTGGTCACTAATATTTTAAAAGAGTAAGAACAAAAAGACATGCTTAGCTTTATACAGGTATAATTGGTCATAATTTCTTTTGATTTTTGTCCATCAGCACTTAAAATTCCAGTGAAAATTAATTCCCCAGCAACACACTTGACCTGAAGTTCAATGACCATAAACAGAGTTTGCTTGGCAGTTGACCTATATAATCTCCTTGGTAAGAAATTACAGGTCGTAATAATATCCTGAGCTGTTCGTTTTTATGATGTCCCTGACCATGGCTCTGAAAGGTTTTAAAAATTCATTTACAACTCAGGAATGAGTCACTGCAGTCCTTCATTATATATGGAGAAAAAATGTCTAATGACTTCCACTGGGATGATACTACGTTCCAGTAGAAGGACTGTAAAATCTATTTCTGCTTATGGCACTTCTGTTTTTTAACTCCTTCCTCTTACTTTCTTGTCTTGAAGAACACAAAAAATTCCTAAGAGGCACTTAAGCATTTTTTGTATCCATAGCAGCCAAAGGAAACCCATTTTAAACACTTCCTTAAAACACTTTATGGGAAAAAATATTTCAGGCTGTAGAGCAAAAAAGCCACCTAAAATACCTTTCAAAAGAAACGCACTTTATCTACGAAAACAAAAGAGCATCAAACAAACATTTCTGCTGAATTCATGTGATAAACACCCACAAATCTTAAGCTAGTTATTTGCAGGTATACATGGGTATGGCAATATTAAACTGATCACCATGTATGTTTACACATTCAGCATTATTAGAGAAGACTTACTGAAGTTAGCTACTGCTTATATAGCAATATTTACTCTAACCTGTTATTTTAAAAGTGATGTAACTTATGCTAGATATATGCTAGTTAAATATATCAAAAGATACCCATGGTAACTGTCAGTAACTGTTAACTGACTTATCTATATATGATTCAGAATCTTGGTACTTTTACTTACATGGTTCCATAAATGCCAAAATGTATTTTCAAAGGTTCCATCTTTTTTTTTTAGTTACTTTACCTGCAAACTTGTGTAACACGAATGAATGGCTGCTTTAAAAAAGGAAACAAAAAAGGAAGAAAAGGAATAAGGTAAATATTTCTCATTCAGGTTAACTGCATTCATTTCAGCACGTATTCAGTTATTATTTGGTATGTATTTAGTCATACAATAAATCTGGCTTCACCTCTCAGATTTCCTCCATCAGTGTTTCTGTGCCACAGTTCTCTGTCCTGGTCTCAGGTGTGTAAATGGTAAGCACTTCAGGGAGGGAAGTTTTTTTATCACTAATGAAGTGATTGCTGGTGTATTGCTGACCTGTAAGGTATAAAGGTTCGTTGGTAAAGAAACTAAAAATCTGGCACAACACTCTTGTAAATTTGCCAGTCACTGTAGTAAATGAGGTTGGTCACTCAAAGCAACTTGGACATGAAAAAGAACTATTAAAACTTGTCCATGTACATATTTCAGGTTAAATTTTATGAAGGTATTTCCAGTTACTCTCCATGTGGTAGGAATGAAGGAAGTTCCAATTAATTTTTAGGTAAGGAAGAACAATGCATTATTTGGAAAGCAGTTTTTATTAATGAATAATTGCATAGGTGGCTATGTGCACAAAAGATTAAGAAAAAAAGACAGGAGACAATTCTGTTATTTCAAATTTTGGCATTGGAAGAAAAGTACTGTATTTGAAAGAATGGATGAACAGATTGCTCACAAATTGGGAGCATGCTTCCAGGGACTGGATTCACACACACACTTAAAACAACAGGGAATAAGGCCATTATCTCTACATGTAGCTTTTTGTCCTTTGTGTAGGGCAGAGCAATGAAGACTCAGGCCAAGTGCATGCAACCTATTACTAATTCCCAAGGAAAAAAGACTGATGTTCAGGCAATCACAATCAGAGGGAACAGCCTGAGCTACTTAATAATAGTGGTTGCAGAATACATGTATGTTTCCTACATTTAGCAAGGGGAGGAATACATTAAATCAATTCAAAAAGTAATTAGACAGTATTTTGTATGAATAATTCAAGCAAATTGCCTAAGCCTTGTTATGTGTTAAAATAGCCTTAAGTTTCTGGACATCTAGAAGTAGGCAGGCAATGCAGGAAAGCTAACCAGAGAGATAAAACCTTGCTTGAACTGTATGCTTCCTTGGTGACACTTCTAGAAAGAAGGGAGAAGGATGAAGTATGAGCGTGCTGGTGCAGGTGGAAATGGAATAATAAATGTGCCTAAGAGCCCCTAAGAGCCGTGATGGGATAATGGGATTATTGTTACTCACTGTGTGTCCTCCATGCTGCTGTCCCTTCTAAAGCAAGGGGAAATCTATTAAACAATTGTGTTCATTTCACTGGGAGGATGTGTCTTATACTGAACCTCTGACAACTATCTCAGAAGACCCCTTGATTTATTCTGGGACAAACTAAGGAACTTCACTTGGCTTCTATCCAGATTAGCTTCTGTTTATCCTTCAGTATTTGTTATTAGTGAGTGCATCGAGCTCCATCTGTGTCAAATAAGAAACTTCAACTACCTACTACCTCAATGGCTACATTTATTTGTACAGTGGTACAGACAAGAGTGGGGACAGAGCAATTTCAGCTGAAGGATTTGGTTATTTAACAATCTATAGAACAGGCGAATTACTAAAATGCTGTAACAGTTTGTCCTTTGAGGGAGCCTTTCTGCCACAGGCAACCCTCAAAACTGCACATTTCTTTCTCTTCTACATAATCTCACTAACATTTGACCCCTTTCCTTCTCCCCCCCCCCTCCAAAACCAAAGAAAAACAAACAAACTAGAAAAAAACCTTTAAGCCTTGAAAAGGATGCAAAACTAAGGTTGCTGACTGTTGCTGTGCATATTACTGCTAATGGCGTATGGAAGGTTCAAAGAGAGAACTGCTGACCCTAAAACAGACTACTTTAAATTATATCATACCTTGATCTTTACCTGTGATACAGAAAAAAGCTGCAATCTAATTCAGGTAGGTTTCTTTATTTTCCTCTGTATCAGTCCAGCAAATTAATCATCTGCTCTCACTTCTTAGTCCAGGAGTCTAACCCCAATACTCTGAGCTGGCAGTCTGGTGGTACTAAAAGTAACACATGGCCATAACATGTACTGAGCTGTTTATATAGAATGGTATGGACTGATCTACTAAGGCTTCAAATTCTCCCTCTTGGGCTTCTCTCCTACCATGGCCTTCTGCACACTCTTACCACGACTAGTTGTTATGATTTTTATTTAAAAAAAAAATTAATCAAAGTCCAGTTGGCCAGGGTTTCCTTGCCAGCTCCTCTCTTTCTCCTACACCATCCCAGGTGTCTCTCACATGGCAAAATTGCAAAACTGAAGTACTGGGAGCTGCCTGTGGTAGAGAGTAGGACTTGTGAAGAAAGGCAGTTTGACAGTGAGAGACAACTGAATGAGTTAGAGTGGAGAAGGGGAAGGCTGTGCTAGGGAGGGCTATTTAGCAGGGAAACAATAAAAGTGACATATGCATCCCCTTGAAAGCTCCCATTTGCCCTCCCCCAGCTCTGGCCAGTGATCCCTCCTGCAGAGCAAAGCACAACCCCCTCCTCAAGTTACTCTTCTCTTTCCTTCCTCTCTCAATACAAATGGCTCTGTCACTGTGCAAAGCTGCCTCCCCGCACCATGGAGAAAGACAGGGATGGAATTTTTCTTCTCTTCTTCAAGCACTGAAATTTGTTTTGGCTCTGTTGTGGCTGTGCTTTGAGCTAGCTCAGAGTTAAGTCATGGTTTGATAGCATTCACTGCATTAATGTCGGGGGTGGAGGAGTAATCAGCAAAGGGAGAAAGGGCTCCCCACTCATTCTCAATGATATTTTCCATAATCAGCTGAGATTATGTCAGTTTAGCGATCAGAGCAAAGGAATATTAGAGCTGGAGCTCCTTAGTTCTGTGCCTTGCTTTTTGCTAGTTTGTTGCTTGGGTTCCCATGTTGCAGGCAGGTCTGATAATACTCCCCCAAATAGGCAGCCTTGCATCATCCTTTACAAGGATGTGCTTTCTCTTGTTAGAGTCCCAGTATATGTGTGAAGGACACTTTCAAGTGGCTCCATGGCATAGTGTTGCCCGATGTCATGGATATAGGCACTGTATCCAAGAAGCAGGGAACTTTGCATATATTTGCCATATTTTGGTAACTACCATCTTGTCACAGGACACCAAAAGCAAAGCAAGCGAGACACATTTGAGCCTGGAGCCCAGGGGTGGTTGCAAATATAATTAATAGTGAAGAGTGTAAAGACTGGGAGAAAGAGGGGTAGAGGTACCAAAATGAGAAGAGGGGTGGCTGGTACTAGGTTAGGAGCTGGGAGAGCAGAATGGGAGAAAGCAGGGCAGAAGGATGGCACCACAGTGGTGAGGGAGACAACAGTATTACAGCTAACTGGGAGTTAGCTAAACTCTAAAGGTGTGAGTGAACTGGGACAGGGGAGCTGGGGATGGGGTGTGATGCATCCTAGCTGGGTGCAGAGACTGGGACCAGATCACAGAGCCAGGAGCTAGTGGTGATGGTTGGGAATAAGGAAAAGGAAACAGGAGGGACACAAAGGCAGAAGGGGCAATTATTTCCACACTGAAAAATTTTCAAAATAAAAAAAAAAAATTTGAGTGCCTCATGGGGTTTTCTATGTTTTTACCAGACTCCTAGATTCTACTCAACTGAAAGTCAAGGCCTGAGAATGCAATTTCCATTGCCTGTTACTTTTTCCATTGCTCAAAGGTGACACCTCTGTCTGCAGGGTAGAGTGAGGGCTCACTCTACCCACCTGCCTGCCTGACACACCTCTGTGCTGGAAGGAGTCACCTCCTTTTCTTTGTCCTCAGACTGCCCATGTGCTTGGCTTGTATGAAGGAGGTGCCAGGACAGATAACAGTCACAGATCTTTGAGACTCTTGGGACAGATGGTGCTCAATATATTAGTATTAAGGTGTGTGCAATAGGTACAGTTTTCTTCAGGGAAAGAGTGCCTTCTGAATACAGGTTAAATACAGGTGTGGGGAGAAAAATCAAGTAAAACAGGACGTTTAAAAGACTGTAATAGGCAGGAGGTGGAACAGTAGAAAAACACGTGGGTTTTTTTGACTAGTGCTCTTTTTAGTGACAGAAATCCAAGCCAGATTCTCTTACAATGCCACACACATCTACTGAAGTCCGAGCAACACACTTAATTGCAGCAGAAAATTGCTGTTTTGAAAAGCATATCTGTAAAGAATGGGAGAATGCATATGGCACATATGTGCCTCAACAGTTTTGCTAAATAAACCATGAATTTTGACAAGTGTGTATCTGTAAGTTTGCCATGGAAATAGGATTGTATAACATCAGAACTGAAACAAAAGTTCAGCCTCCGAAAACTGTGGGGGCGTGCTGCTAAAATGTTTGCTTTGAATGTTAGCTGACTAGTTTCGTAATTCTCGTGCATGTAGTTAATGCTCTTTTAGACAATACATGGAAAGGATGGATGCCAGAACAGTTTAATAAAAGCATTAAAATTATTATATATAATAGATTTCAATTTCAGTGTTTCAGAAAATGATAGAAGTGTCTTGCTTTAGAAAATTTAAGAGACGAGCCTTCTCAGCTTGTTTATACAGGATTCTACCAAGTGGAGGTATGGAAAAATATTTGGTTCTCTGTTTAATGAAGAAATTACACTGTAGGGGTATTAATATCATTTGGGAAGACTGGTTAGTTCAGCAAACCAATAAGGGACACACTGTAAAGCCTTTGTCTTTCAGGTTGTTGATACAGAGCCATTACCTGATGCCAAGAGCAAGAATTACAGTGGAGTCGTTACTATCAGTGAACCTATGATTCAGCTCAGGAGTCTCATCCAGAACCCAGTCAACATGTTCTCACTCCATAAACAACTGATGTGTTTGGCAAAGCATCAGCTGTCCCATCAACCAACACCAAGAACCAAGTAGGTGAAAAAGCACATCTCCACAAGGCTCCTAGAACTGGTAGTTCTGGCACAGTTTTGGTATGTGATTGTTTCTCAGAGGCAACAAATTGCCACCAGCCATAAGGTAAGCACGGACATCTTTATCTGAAAGATAAACATCAGGATGAGGGTTCAGAGCAACTTTTTTTGCACTGAGCACTAAAAGCCACACTGTGCTGTCTTCGCTGATCAGTCATTTCCAGTCAGCCCATCTTCACCTCTGTTCAGGGGATGCAAAACCTAAATTAACAAAATCAAGTTTTCCAAGTTTGACTTAAACTTCAAAATCATTTGGATCATTCTCAGTCTTCACTGAATGTCTGTTTTTAATTCACACAAATTGGCTCATCCTGATTCCTCACAGTATTAGCATGACCACAGCACCTTTTCCAGGTTGCTTTGGATGTCCCTGATTGTAGAGGGCATTCTTATCCTGTTCAAGTTCAGCACATGGCAGAAGCAAAGGCAGTCTGCCCCTGATGTGCACCAGGAATGACCACTCCACCACACCTCAGTTTTGCTCTGTCCCAAAAGGAGAACTGATTGGGGCAGGGGGAATGGTCAAGCGGTATGTGTGTACACATAAGCTGCAGCCCTGGATGAAACACATTGCTGAAGGAGCCAAAGTGCCAAGGAGCTCTTGTTCCGTAGCCACAAAATATCCCAGGCACTGTACAAGGCCTACCTTACCAAGTGTTTCTCACGTTGGCAGGATTTCCTCAGGGACAATGGTCCAGCTATTGCTATGGCACGTTTCACTGTTCGTAAGCAAATTGTTTATTAGGACTGTATCAATACTAGTATCCCCTATAAAAAAAGCAGAAAATATATAAGACACAGTCTACATCTCAATTCAGTCCCTCTAGGCAGTGTTCATTCCAAAATGCTATGCTGGAATTGCTTAGTTTATACAGAGCTGGTGACCTGATTGTGTTTTATTTTGTGCCCAGCAGATTTTGCCTGGCATAGACATATGTCATAAGTCCAGACTAACACACTACACATGACTGAAGTCAGGTGCATAAATGACCAAGGTAGGCACAGAAGCATTTTTACAGAGACACAAATCACTGTGTCTTGGCTTTCACAGGTGTCACATGAAACATCTGCTGGGCCACATGCATTATACAGCTGCCAAGAAAGGACATGCCATGGAGGGCTGAAGCGTGGGATTAATTTACCACCTTTTGTTCTCTGCTCTCATGGATTGGTTAGAGATAAAACTAAACAGGAATCTCACTATCACAAAGCTTTGACAAACCCTTGAGGTTTGGCTCTGGCTACACCCCTTACAAGGCTGTAATCTACAGCAGGGTAATGTCATTTGCAAGACTGGGGCAACAGAGTCATACAGCAAATACAGAGCCTCTTGGTAGGAAATTTGAAATCACCAAACAGCAAAGATCCTGTTACAACAGTTTGTCTCCTCCACGGCCAAGACACTTGATCTATTAAATCATGGAAATCACAAACCCTGCAGTTTCAGTGCCCTGGGAGGATTGTATTAAACTCACTCAGCAATTATCGGTAATATGGGATGAAAATCTTTACTTTGAAAGTAAGCTTTAAAAGGTCATAATGTAATCTCTGTCACTGATGGTCTCTGCAGTGGCTGTTAGTCTGATTGCAAAGCAACAAAGAAGAAATGCAGATGCATAAACTGAATGCAAACCCTAAACTCCTATTTCTGTCACAGTGTTATTGGCAAAATTATAGATGCAGTACGCATCATCTTTCTCCCCACTTGCTAGACTTCGCAAATTTACCTTTATTCTTCACCAAATTTCCTCTTTATTGTTGTTAGTGAATGCTCATTACGAGTGAGCACAGAAATGCCAAATGAGTCCGGGAAAGTGGGAAGTGTACCAAGGAGGCAGTGGGAGATTCAGACAAGTTTTCCATGTCCTTTACATTACCCACAGGAAGTGTAATACATGAGTTAAAGCTGCACTGCCAGTTCTGGAGCTGGACATGGTGGCACCTTCCTCTGCAATGAGATGTGGAATAAAGGCATCTGGAGCCTGATTTAGGTGGTGCTGTGGGTTTGCACTCTGACGGGTGTTATGAGCTGCCAGCTTGCACCAGCTGGCAGTACCCAGCTCCCTCACTCCCACAAGTTCAACAGTAGAGGCATTTCTTTGTGCCATTTCTTCATTCAGAGGCATGCCCTGCTCAGTTACCTCTGCAATTCCCTTCCCAAGGGGGACCTGAATCCCTTGCATCTCACATATCCCTAGAGACGGTAGAAGAGACTTCAGCTGTTCCATGACTGCTTTCAGGATCCAATTCATATATCATAGCCTGTTTATGCACAGCAGTCAGCAGAGTTAATCCCAATCCATTTTTAAGGTAGTGCAGGTAAACTTCATTAAATTCTCTTGCAGATGCCCTCATACAGAATTAAAAAGGTCTTAGAGTGATTTAGTGCTTGGATTACAAGTTTTGAAGTAACATGCCAGATCCTACACGAGCATCTCTGTGTGGTATCTCTCTGCCCCAGCACCACTGTAGCTTGAATGACTTCACTTTTACTACATATTAAGAACCATTGGCAATTACTGCAGATCCCTCATACATAACAATTTGCAATCTAATAGCCTGCTGCCTCTACTACACCACTTAGTTTATATCACTTTGAAAATAATTTCTGCTTAATTGAGTTAAGGTCAACTCTTATTGAGAGCGCTGGCGCAGTGACTAAATGCAGTTCAGCTTATTTACTCTTACCTCATATTTTAACTTTTTTGATTGTTAATGTACAAGAAGCATATTTTTCATACAGGAAACAAATAATTACGAACATCCTGAGCAGTACAGCTGCTTAGTTTCACTGTGCATTCTGATGTGATGCTGCGCCTCTGACTATGCCCAGTCCCACTGAAACTAAAATGGTTTCCTCTTCCTGGCAATTTGACTTCTTAGTGTAGAATCATCGGTAAGTTACTTCTAATAGCGGCTTTACAAATGTCTCGTGCTGCTTGAATGGATCTAATTTGCTTAATAAAAGGACAATTTTTAGTTAATCAAAAGCTTCTCAGTGGATTCAGAATTAACAGTTGGCTAACTGACAGGTGAAATTAAGTAGAATTTTTTCTCCAGCTAAATGAGTAAAATATTCTCTTGATCATACACATTTGTGATTGAAGCTACCAGAAGCATATGGGGCATTTAGTTTCTGAAAAGCTAATAATATCAAACTTGGTAAAAAATAAAAAGTCATGAATACCAGGACTTGTGTAGAGCTGTCTATGCTATTAAATTGGTTTTAAACAACAAAAATTTGCAGCCTTAAAATTACCCCTCCTTCTCCATTTCATTTTAGTCCTAAACACCCTAACAACCTACTTGACCATAGAAAAGGCTGGCAGGTCCTGTTTCTGCCATCTTCCCACTGCATCCTGCCTGCCTCACGCAAACTCACAATCTCTCTCTTCTTCTTCTTCAAAAAAAAAAAGATACTATTACATGGGACTGAAGTGGGCATCAGCACACTAACTGTGGTACCAGAACTCAAATGGCATAAGTTTCTGAATAACCATCATTCCTGCAGCTTCCAAACCAGGCTCAATATCTCTGCAGCACAAGCTGGGGCTTGCAGCAAAATGCAGCCTCTCAGACAAAACCTCAGCTGGTTAATGTAACCACCAATGCTCTATGGAAAGATGAGACAATTCCTGTATTGACCCAAATCTAAATTATGCCTGAATCTAAGGTGACCTTCAGCTTTAGATGAGCAGAAATTGCAGAGTGACATACTGCGCATCAAAACATAAAACACTCCTTGCTGCCTCTCGGCCTTCTTCCTTCCATTCCTGTGCACAGTCAACCCAAAATTTCTCACTTTCCTCCATGAGCCCTTGCCTGAGCCCCAGGCACCTTTTCTGCCACCCCAGAAACAGGCCCACAGCCCCTTGAGAAAGCACACACCTCACCATAAGCCCCCTCTCTCCCACCGTCTTTCCTGACCTCTTGTTGCCCATCAGCCCTCTGGGCACCAGCCCTCAAACTCAAGGGCCTTACACAATTAAACAAGAAACACTGCTGCATACCAGCTGTGAAATAGCTAATTACTGCTGAGAGGTGACAGACCATTACTGGAGGGGTTCAGGAATGCACATTCGACCTCCTCAAAAAAAGTGGTGCCTGCCCTGCTGTTGTGATCACAAGTCTGTCATATTATGACAGAATATCGCAAGGTGAAGTTCTTTTTGCTTTAGGCATTTTACAGCGTTTGCCCCAAAGTGAGATGGGAAATGGTCGAATAAGCTCCAGAAGAGTCTTATTACCAAATGCAAGTCTGCACATCATTTGAAATACAGCTGGGGTCACTACAGTTATGAGGCCTTTACTCAAGGGGAGTTGTTCTTTCTCTTCCAGACTAATTTATAATACCTATTAGAGTACCTGTCTCAATTCTGGAGAAAGTCGTAGCCAAATCCAAACCCCTGGCCAGAAAGGTGAAGAGTAATGCTAAATTTATGTGGAATTTAACAGGAATGGAAGGTGCATAGCACTTCTCAGGGCTTGGCCTGGACACATCATACTCTTCCCCTTCAAAGTAAAATGCTGAAACTGAAAGTAATCTGCTTTATAGACATCTGGACATACCTACTATGTTTTACTATATTTACCAGGCATTTCTGTCTATGTGTCTACCTGTCATTCCTAATAGCTTGTGAAACTGCTGGCCAGTTTCTAGGAGATTTGACAGAGTAGCAGAAGAATCAAGGGAATTTGGTTTGAACATGATTCATGAAAAGAGGAAGTGGGGTAAAGAAATGACAGCCACCCAAGCTGAACCAGTGTCCACGTGGTGGCTCAACCTCAAGACATAAATCTTCAGGGAATCAAAGCACAAGGCTCATTCTATTGCTCACTGAACCACTTCTCCATTCACCCCGAAATCCATCAAAACCATCTGCTAGAAGCTTCGCTGCAAGTGGAACAGGAGTCTCACTGAGTCAAAGGTTTCACAGGAAGCTAACAAATCTTATACCTCCTAATGTGAAGGTCAGCCAGCTGCTGTGTTTCTATTCACATATAAGATTAATAATACTTTCCCTAGAACTAAGAGAGAAAAAACAAGCCATGTCATTGCCAAAGTTCATCCTACCAACAGTGACGCCAATGAGTGTCAAACTGATTAATATAAAAATACTTATCTTCAGCTTAAAAACAAACAAGTCCCAAAATGAATGAAGTGGAAGATTAAAGTCACTTCAGCATCTTGAGATGTTTTATCCTGAAAGGTGTAGGCACTGCAAAACAGGAGTCAAAAGCAACTCTATTTGATGGCATTTCAGTGCATGATATAAATGTTCATGAAAAGAGCTATGGAAAGAGTTTGCAAAGCTTACTGAATCCTCTGTACCTTCACTTTCTACCCCTGTTCCACCCAGTGGAGTTGACCTCCTCTGGTAGGATATCCACATGATTGCAAGAAAGTGACATTTGTACCAGTGGTTTATTATGTATCTCATCAGGGCTAACTATTTTCAACCATTAGTAGCCATTTGAATGGATCCTGCATGTTGTGCTATATAGGTAGGATGGAAGCATGCCACATGTGCTAGTATAAATGATACTTCAAGATTTATTTTAGCTGAGACTAAACTGATAACAATAATAAAGAGATACTATTATGGTAAGAAATGGAAACAGTTCACTGCTATAAAGATTTCTATCCACACTTCTCTAATTTGTTGTCTTTCTTTATATAGTGCCCTTTGAAGGTTTTTATTTTGCTATTTATAATGGCAGGTAAATTGTAATTATTCTTGCAAGAAGCTGATGTGGTTTGTGCTGTCTCATTCCTTTTCCCATTGATTCCTAAGGTAAATGAAAGAACAGTCTGTATGGTAGCAATTTTTTTTCCTCAAATGCAGCTTCTTTTTCTTTGTGTGAAATGGCCATCAGCAAAGCATTACCCTCAGTCTGGGGGAAAGATGGCTGCTGTGGCACCTCTCACCTGTGCCCACAGGAAAGTCTAAGCCCTGGCTCTAGTGGATGCTGCAAGGCAGCTCACAAGCCTCCTGGTCCCACAAGCCTTGGCAGAGGGTAATTTATCCTACAACTAAGTTGGAATATATTCTTTCATATATTTCTGCCCTACAGGATTCTGTGACAGGAAAGGAGGTCGTGACCAGTGCCCTTGCAATGTCTAAGATACCTGCTTATAGTAAGCCCCTAACAAACTGCTGGTGTAGTTTATGACTCTTGGGATGATCTCTGTTACTCCTGGGGGACAAAGATACACTCCATGTTCCCCAAACCAGAAAAGCATAGGATGTCTTACAAGCAAATAAGCAGGGGCACATGTCCAAGTGCGTCTGCCAAGCCTGACTACGTGATCTTGACTCAAAGGAATATCTTGGATGAGAAAAAAAGGATTTAATTCTCCCCATTCCCTTGATTCCCAGTGAAAAGAAAAGAAACAGTAACATTGTTGTGCAGTTAATACAGTCACAGCTGAATGACCAAGACTGTGGTCGACTGTACAACAGCACATCAATCAACACACAGCCTTCCAAAAGCATGCAGAGAAGTCCTCCCCCTCCCTCTTCCCTTTCCAGATCCAAAATTTTCTCCCCATAAAATCCATTTTAATCTACTAAGATCAAGGGAACAAAGAGCAGGTGGAGCCAACCCATCTTTGTCCCATACCCCAGCTCACACCAGGGATGAGGAAAGCTTGGTCAGGTAGAAGGAAATTAAAGGTCAGTACGTGTTGTGAGACACAGGTTTTCACCTGACAGTTTCTGTATCAGAAAAACATCCTTTTAACTTAAAAAATCTGATTGTTTATATGCCCATATTATTGATTACAAAGGACATCTGAATATCTTTGTGTACCGTTAAGCAATTCTAAAGACTGTGCTGAAGTCTGGCATGTGTAAGATGATCAAAAGAGACACCCTCAATTAGTATTGAAATTCAGCCAGGATTGTTCATCTTATCAAGGATTAAAACTGAAGCAAAATTTGACATTGTCATTACATTAGCCTAAAATCCTGTCAACTCTTTTTTTTCGTGCCAACCCTTCTCTCACCTCTCCAAACCCATTCTCTTTGCTGCAGTTTTTGCAGCTGCATATTCAGGTCTTCAACAACAAAAGACATGGTATATAGGTAGAAAGAAGTACTTTCTGCTCTCTTATTCTTGATGGAACTTTTGACCTCTTAAGACAATAAAGAAACAGACTTTCCTACAGCCACTTAAAAAATTAAATGTACAGCATATGAGTTAGCCTGGAGTTGTCTTCTCTAGTTTGAATTTTCTTCCTCTTTCAATTGCTCCCAAAACCTCCATAGCCCCCTATGAAACTGCATGTGCACAAGGGGGGGCCCCCAACCCGTGGTTGTCCTCTGCCCAGGTCACCTTCTGAGGGGCTGGAGGCCAGATGCTGTTTGCTCACCCTGGCACACTGAGGGACACACGGAACTTAGTCTGTCCCCACATAATTCAGGGACAGTTCTCAACACTGTGAATCCTCTCGACAACATGGAAAGCAGCTACCAAATTAAGTGTTACTACTCACGGGCAAAACTGCTCCTCTTCCCCTTCATCCATGACTTCGCTGATGTCCCAGGGAATGCAAAGGGTTTGCTTTTTCCCACTGCCAAAGTCCCTCTCCATGACAGAGACAAGAATATATCATCGACCCTGCCCTTTGCGGGAGCAATGAGCGCATGAAGCTGCTCTGCACCAGCTGCCCCTCAGCTGGAAAAGGCTGGTGCAAGCTGGGCTTGCTCTGTCAGAGTAACTCAAAGGAAGGAAAATCGTACAGAGGAGAGAAGGGGGAGAGTGGTGGTGAGCATAGGAAGCCCAATCACCTTACATCATTTTGCAAGTTGGAAACAAGATACGTTTAAGAGGTCATGTGCCCTGAGTGATTTACAAATACAATGGCTGCACAAGAAGCCGCATGAGATTTTCTTTTCAACAGAAGCAGAGGCTTTATTGATAATTTGTCCAACATGCAGGCTCAGAAATTGCGGATCACAAATAAGGGAAAGTGTTAAAGCGCTCAAAATTATATTAAACCAGTTTTAAAACCCACACAGTTGGGGGATGGTGTTTTAGCAGAAGTGTAGGATTTAGCACTTTCGGTAGCAGACTGAAAGCCTCTCCAAGGCAGCAAGTAGAGCCTTGGATCCTAACGCTCATATTCGATAAGGAAAAATAGCCTCTCTTTCTGAACCATGCCAATTTACTACAGGGATAAGGAAGATGATACTGAGAACATGGCTCTGTGTGTAACCACATTCCCCTCTCAAGTGAAAAATGAGGAGCACAGCAGCAGTCCTCCACTCAGTATTGAATCAAGCCAGGATGCTAGCAGGGGAGTCTTACACAGCACAGTGAATAAAGCACATACCTTTCCTTGTGTATCTCTGTCTGGAAGGGGCTAACCATTTAATGCTTGTAGAAACAAGGAGAGGGTCCTTGATTAGAAGAATATATTGTGAACTCACATTTCAAGCATTTAAAGTCCACCTAAAAGGAACTTTAAATGCAGCATGATCAGAGAGGAAGACAAAGCTGACAGATACTTAGCCAGCAAGAAAAGGAAAGAGAGAGATGCTGAGCACAGGGCAGCAGGCTAAATGTCTCTGAAAGTCTTTCCTCCAATTATGGAATACAGAGGATGATTTAAAGGGATATTGTAAATTCAAATTCAGTGTTTTAAATAATTTATAGTTAGAACTTTGGTCCCTTGAACATTCTCTCCCTACACTGGTTTTGTTTCTTTCATCTGCTTAATATTTTTCACACCTCTCTTCTAGCACAAACTGAATTTAAAGAGGCTAGAGATTTTCTTTGAGAAAATAAGTTCAAATTTGGTAGGAAATGCAGGAAACATTTGGCACCAAAAAAAAAGGACTCTGTCAAAGGAAATTCTTTTAAAAATCTGCAGTGGGTTCAGTACCTCCTGGGGCTGAAGACCACTCCATGGCATGAGGGACTCACAGGTCTCCATTACACTCTGGTCCAAAGGGGAAAATGTGGGGGATCTTTGCACACCAGCCTCCTCACACAGGCAAAAACACGGCTAGACAAACCTGTGATGCTGCAACAAGATCTTGTGCCTGGACCATCACAGTTGATTCATGTACACTACATGAATTAGCGAGGGAGGGCTACACAGCATGCTAGTTAGAAAAGGCAGAGTGAGAGGGACAATGCAGACAGGAAAAAAGCATCCATCTCTTGGCCACAGCCTTAGGGTGTCTGGAGAACCAAAGCCTGAGGATAGGAGTTCATCAGTGCTCTGCTTCTGCAAGGTGAACCATATCTCTCACGTATGTTGTAAGAAAGCTGAGCTGGAAATCACCATCAGTCTTCTCAGGGTAAACCAGTTCCCTGGAGCACCTTCATGAGTAGATACCCAGAAGGAAGAGCTTCCCACTGCACTCAAACTCTGGTAGAAATTACAGTGCTAGTACAGCTGGGCATTACCCACTTGTGCCTCTCCGCCTCCTCCTGGTTGTCTCTTGATGTATATATAAACTACAAGTCTGGAAATAGAACTCCCTATTTTAGTTTTACCACCATTTGGTACTGTGAGTCTATGGCACGTGGTCAAGGCTCATAGGTGAAACCACCATGCAAACAGCAATGAAAAGAATGAGCAGGGTCTGGACTGGGGCACTGCTACCCTGCACCAGAGGTGTTGTAGAGGCTCAGGGATGATAGAATGCCTACACAGCAGCCCCTGGACTGCTACCAGCTACCTTGGAAGCAGTTCTTATTCGGAGCCACAAAACATAGATGTGAATTCATGATATAAAGTTACCTCTTCCCTCTGACTAGTCCTCCTTTCCTAAGTTACTTTAGGAAGGTACTTAAGGTATTTCTGACAATGCAGAAGATCTGACAGCATCATTTTAATCTGACAGCATTTCTGTTTCCCTATCTAGCTGGACTGTGCTTGGTGTTCTCTCTTCCTACCGCATCTAAAATAAGGACATTGCAACCGTTTCCACAATTCTCATATTAAAATTCCAAATGGCTGTGAGTGCAATGCAGAAAACACTTTAAGGGACTGTGGCTCTTCAATTATTTACAGCAATATTATACATCCAGATTTGCCTTAACATAAATAGTACCAAATGGGAGCAGAAAGAGAATAAAACATTCAAGCCTATTTTTGAGACACCTAACATGTCATGGAGCTCCACACCCGCCCTCTGAGATCTGTTCGCTCCACTCACTGCTGCAGCAGAGCGTGCACTGGTAATCCTGCCAGGGATGAGAGAAAATATTCCCTAGAGCAGATCATACAGTCTGCAAGGTCCTTTGAAATCATTACTGAAAATATCCACTCCTCTGTTTCACTTAATGAAACCTCTAAATGCATTTTACTTCGTGCTTAATTTTAGCCTGAAAATCCTGGCATGGATGGCACCGATGTAAATGTCTTGTTTCCCAATAGGGCACAGATGAATTTGTAGGTGATCAGTGGGAAACCAGACGGCTTCTCTGAGCCCTGAGTGTGCAGGACCCCCACTCACAGTTAAGTTACTCTACCAGACTTGTTACTAGTGCTTCATTTTTCATGTATCCAAATCAGCAATCTGTGGAGATTTATGAGCGCTTCATTGCATAAAATGCACACTGTGTTAGTATTTGGAGTCTTTAGCAAATGACTGGTGAATCCCAGGGTCAGGACAAAGTATCTGCTCGTGCATCTATTACACAGTTAGGATATGCAAGAAGGCACTCCAGCCTCCTTGAGTGCTGCTGGGACAGTCACCACTCACTCCCAGAGGTGGCTTTGAGCAATTTACTGCAAGTAAGACAGCAACAGTGGTAAAGAAAACACAAAATGGTTTCTCTCCTTTGAGACTTATTTTATAAAAGTAAATGTCAATCTAGAACTATAATAAATGCCTTTATTCCAGAAAGCCAGCCACTGACATTTAGAGGAAATATCTTATCTGTACAGGTCCCCTTTTGGAGACCTTCAGCCCACTTCAGGTATGGCTACAGTCCCCCACTGACTCTAGCAGAGCTGGCTGTTCCCCTCACTATAACTGCCCAGGAATGTAGGTGATCTCTTTCAGACCTTTTGGGAGAAGATATCCAGAAGGGAAAGGAAGAAAATTTACCTTATTTCATCTTAGCCATCTGAAAATATCCCCTTGCTTAGGTATTTGGCTGCGTTGGAGTAATTTTCATAACTTGGTTGTGACAATTAAGGAAAGTTAAACACAACTCAGGGAGATGCCTTCATATACGCAATTTGACTTCCAAGAGCAATTCCATGGAAACACATGGGACTGCTCACATAAACAGAATTACAAGATACGCAAGCTTTTGGCAAGGGATTGGTCTATACTCCAGTGACTTCTATAGACTTGCATCTTTGCTGATCAGTGCTCTTTCTCTGGAAACTTCTTCTGCAGTCAGGTTTGCAAGCAGGAGCGTGGTGTAAAATGCAGTCACACAAGCATGTTCTATGTGTTAATGATTCACATGCTGCAGAGCCACTCATCAGTGTTTGTACATAATCTCATCACCTTAAATCCAGCTGACAGTTAAAAAAAGAAAAGATAGTTAAAGAAAGGAAGGAGAAGGAAAAAGAGAGAGGCCAGCTTGCCTGTTGTTGAAAGCCTGGAATATTGCCCTGAGATCACCCGATAATCACAGGCAGAACCTCAAAGACACCCTTAAATGAGAGATGTGGAGAGACAGGAAGGGTGAGAGAGTGGTCTGGGAGAATAGTCAAACAAGGAGATAAATATTGGACACAAGGAACATTCAAACATTAAGATAAAGTTATAAAAATGACAAGTAGTAAGTAAACCTGTATGGCATGGAGATTTTCTTTTAATTTTTAAAAAATTATCCTTTATGCCCGCACATTCAGTCTTCAGAAAAACAAAGTAGAAATTAAGTGAGCTGCAATAACCGTTATCTTCTTTCTCATCTATGTTTCCTATCTTTTGGGCAGAAACAAAGTTTGTGAATTAAAAAGGGAAACAGAAGTTGTCATGTATCAGGTGTATCAGAATAACTTTGTTAATTTTCACTCTGTGTAACAAGGTAGGTCAACAACATAGAAATAAACCTTACCTCTTCTCACAGATAAAGAAGAAAATATCTTTGTAGTTAATCAAATTGGTTTTGCACTTTTGCTTTCTCAAACATAAATCAAATAAGAAATATTTCTAAAGAAATTACCTTCATGCCCTGCAAGGCTTTTCAGAGGTTGTTCCGTATTGAGAAGGTCACCACGAACTTTATGAGCTTTTCATTCACAGGTAGCCTTCAAAAACACATTTTAATTGACATGAGGAACTTTAAGAACTTGTATCCTGTCTGGCTTTTTAAAAGAATCAAGACACCATAGCTTTTTGTTCTTATTACATTAGATGGAAAAAAAAATATATTGAAGATGGCACATGCGAGTGCTCAACATCAGTCTGTGGTGTTCACTCAGGCACTATCAAAGGTGAAACCTCTAATTTGCAAGTTGAATGCAGACCAAGTCGGGGGTTGAAAGCTGCAGGGTGCTGTGTGTGTAGGTAGGGATCCTTGGACACACAGTGCCTCCTGTAGGTATTGACAGACTCCTGTGGGTGTCACCTTTCAATGAGGACCCTATTGACTACAGACAAGTGTTTTCACTCAAGATGTGTCACCAATGCAATAGCAAATCCCACTGCCGATTCAGAGGTCTCCCTTGGAGATCCTACAAGCTTACAGTCCTAACCCTTTTAATTCAGTCAGTGTCAGAGGGGAGAAAATTGGTCACTGCTTACTCAATTTTCTCTCTTTTAGAGTTTTGAAGCACAATGCTGGAATTGAGACTGCCCTAAGCTGGGCACTGTACAACAATAAGAGTTAGTCAATAACCACAAAAGACTGCAAACTAGAAAGATGGGAGGCGGAAAGAGAAACAAGGCTGCAAGAGACACAAATTGCCTGAAGCCACACAAGAGCAAAGAGCAAGTCAATATGCTATAGACAGAATTGGATTTTACCTTTTAATCAGAAACGTACCTCAATTTTTTATCATTTATAGCATTTTACTTCCAACATCAAATGATACCTCTATAAAAGCAAAGCAGTTCTCTCACTTGAAACACTTTCTGGGTTCTTCATTATCTCTGGTAAAAGAAACCTAATACAGAAAAGCCAGGAATCAAGGAGTAAATCATTGGTATTATTGCTTTTATCATTATCATAGCTGCACTTCTGTTCCCCAGAATTTTTACATACAGCTGTAGTGAAACTGAGATTTTATTTCTTTCATTGAACTATATGGGCAAAATTATGTCAAGTCTCATTTCTGCTTTTTAATGCTTCCCATATTTTGAGTCTTGTTAGCTGGGGAGGAAGAAAGAGAAAGTGCATCTAACTTTTGTCATTAAGACCCAACAACTGTCAGTAAAAGAGCAGCACATCAGGTATGACTTGTCTGTGTCACATGTGAACTCAGACCCAGCACTGCCAGCACACACATGCATTGGTGCACCAGAGGTGACAGCGCAAATGGTGGCCTGTGGGATCAGCAGCTCCAGGGACAGCCATACATGTCATGTTGTATTTCTGGGCCAATTTGGCTCTCGTTAGTCCGTGTGGGCTGCTCCTCTCACAGGTTACAGGCTGGGGGAAAGAGCAGCACCAAGAATGTCACTTCGCCCTTCCTTTCAAAGCACACCTGTCCTCCAAGTGGGCACTATCTGAAGCTGTCATGTGGCTGTGCTGCGGGAGAGGAGGTTCTGTTCAGAGAAATCCCATCTTTTCCAAGCCCAAAAGAGAGAAAAACCACACAGAAGCTGTGACGTGATTCTGACTGCCCTGTAAAGCTGATGGAAAGAGAATAAAGGAAACAGTAAAAGCAGGCCCTGCAGCAAGACAGCATATGTGCCCTCCCACCAGCCCAGTGCCTGGCCTGGGAGAGCTCATGGGGTGTGGTGGGATTGAGAATGGCAGTGAGCCTCAACTCACACCTCTCAGAAGTGCCCAACCCATTTTAGGCCTGAAGGATTGCTAGAAAACCTGATCCTGCGTATTGTATAGACCAGTGGTCTCTTGTAAAGTTATTGTCTCATTAGTTTGGCTTCTTTTATATCTCTGAAAAAGAGAGAGCCCTTTGAGCTTCCTGGATGGTGACACAGCAACCTGTGAGATTACACTGTGATGTCCCTTAACACGCTGTTTTACGTACCTCTTTGTACACCAGTCATAAATACGACATTTTCCTTGTGACTAGTTGGTTGTTCCACTGTTTACCAGGCACTCACTTTTCACATAATACTCTATTTTGCTCCTGAGACAATAATTCTGTCACATATACAAAGCTGATTTAAAATGAGAGAACAGGAGATGAATTCCTAAACAGTAACGTTATTGTTTTCATGGAAGTATCCACAGGGAGGACAGATTTGGCTACCTTTATTCATTTAGAGTAATCTTTTGTTCTTCTCAGTGGACGGATAAGTCAAATCAGGCAGGAATGGGGGCAGAATTTGGTACATGGAAAACAGCTCTCTCCTCTAAGCCTTCCCCTCTTCCAAGCCAAAAAGAAGTATCTGAAGTCCTAAAAAAGTTTTAGAAAAATGGTTTTATCACACATCACAGGTGCTTTCAAACACTTCATCAGTTCATGATGAAATGAGCTCAAAGATGAGATGAATGGATCAAGTCAACCTGATCAACAGAAAATGAGAAGATATAAAATAGACGGTAATAAACACATTTCAGCTTCTAATTAGTCTATCAAAAGCTCTGCTTTCCTTATGGTCTAATATAAGAGAGAGATTAATAAGATCTTTTCAAAGACTAGTTGTATGATCATTGGACTTTTTATTCACATTGATTTTTAACCTTTCCTCATAAGAAGAGATTTTTTTAAAAAAGCCTTTATGTAAGGAACATTATTAAGCATCTTTTCTCTTTGTAACATCTACATGTGTGAACAGCAGACAAATTATTACTGAAGCCTTGAAAGACACTCAAAACATATTGCCTCTAACAGTACTAACAATCAATAGATAAGGGATACAACATTTTAACCCACAATTTCCAAAATTGTTTCTCTCGTCCTCTATGCACCTGTCTTTCCTATAGCACAGCAAAGAATATTAAAAGCATATAAACTCTGTGTAAATTATACAAAGCATTTAATTTAAAAAGTAGACCCGTCCAGACATGCTAGTTCTCCCCTTCCACTGCTCATCACCTCAGGGCAAAAGGAGGCGACCTCTGGTACACACTGTTCACACTTCTGTTCCCTCTGCACATGTGATGTTTTGTTTCTGCGAGCAGGCAAGATTGCAGCACCAGCCTGGATAGGATTGCTAAATGTTTTGACAGTTTGAGAAAAAACCAATAACGCAGCCTGTTCTCATATTGTAAGTGTAACTGTTTGCATAAAAATTCAGAGAGATGCTTCTGGGGAACACTGTTTAATTGGACTGTAAGATCTCATTGCATCATAGAAACAGCACAATCAATAAGCCCTACCTACAGTTGCTTAAAAATGGAAGTCATTTAGAAACAATAACAGTTGACAAAACCAATCTAAACCATCACTGTGCTAAAGGCCTTATTACTGCTTTATATCCTGCATCATGAACCTGCAATGTCAAAGCCAGTGAAAATGGGAACCACATGTTATGCATAGGGCTGCAAACCTGAGCATCATACATAAAATATAAGAATTTAAAATAGTTTAACTCTGTTTTCCAAACTTAACAATAGTTACTGTCAGCTGCATAAAGAGAACAAATCTAAAATCTGCTGCCAAATCAAACTTGAGCCTTAATGTGAAAGCCCAGATTTTATAAAAAGAGTAGATGTTATTAAGAAGACAGCTAATCAATCAATTACCAAGACACTCCACTTCTCACCAAATCTGGTGTCATTTGTAAAATGTGTTGAGATCCTTGATTGGAACGAGATGCAATAGAAAGGCAAAGAATGATTGTGGGCACTCACAGCCCAGTGATGAAGTGCCAAGGAAACGTCAATAGCAGTCAAACAGTAATTTTCCTCATTATAACATGTAATCTAGGCTCCCCCTTCCTTGGGGCTGATGCAGAGTTTTAGATCAACTGTTTCAGACTGAGTTACAAGCCATGGCTGGGTGAAAAAAACACGTCTTGAATTCTAAGTGTACAGCTTGGGAACATTGTCTTCAGTGGAACATAAGCACACCCTTAGTTTCATAAATGTGTTTAAGTGCTCTCCTGATGGGAATATGTTGTTAATGAGGCTTATGACAGTAATTTGTATTGGAGTCATTTACAGGCCAGAGTCCCAGTGTGTTTGGCATAGCACAAGAATTGGAGCATCAGTTTCTCTGCTGTCTGAATTACACAATCAAACTACAGGAGAGAGAAACAAGTGGTTGGCATAAAGAGATAGGAAGAGGAGAGCAAGCAACAGGTATGTACACAGCAACGGGACACTAGAAAATTATGAGGTAAATAGGGGTTGCTGCACATGGAGAATTGCTTTCATCCCTTTCATCTAACTTTAGGTTTTACGATGTACATTTGTGAATCTGAGTTGCTTACCCAATACCCAATCTGATGCATTTCTCTGACTCACTAATTTATGCTGAAGATAAATCATACTTTAAAATACATCATCATCTACTGGTGCCCCAAGTGACTAACTCAGATGCAGCCATTGTATAGAGTCACTGCCCATAAAAAGTAATAAAAGAAAAAGGATTGCTGTTAATCCTAATCATCATCATCATCATAATGCCTCCCACAGTAACTTAAGCTGAAGGGTGGACATTCACAATGTGCGAAGTTTCTGTATTTATCTAATTCAATTGCAAGACAGGCAGGAGTTCCTGGGAAGCCCCGGAGCTTGGTCAGAGAAGGCTTGTCCCTGCACAACCTATGACATTGGCCCAAGCAGCTCCCTGCTTGATGTTTGCAGAGAACCCTTTGCCCAAGTCCTCTGTCATATGTAGAACAGCCTTGCAGCAGTATCATGTGATCAGAAGCCTGGTCAGGCAGAAGGTTCCTCCATACAGATTCTGCCCTTTCCTGCAGCAAGTTGCTGTGTGAGATTGGTGGGGGCCTGCCAACGACATCCCGTGGATGTGAAAGCCCATGGGCCTTGCAGCTGTACAGTGCTTCCTGACATGCTGACACTCATCCCTGAGCTTATGTGATCCCACTACAGGGTAGTGGTTGGCTTTACTGCAGTCATCTTGTTATTCCAGGTGACAGATTTGATCTGGAGTATGTGGTACTGCTGAACACGTGCTTACCAGCTGACTCTCTACATGTCTATGGTGCCACTGAAGTTAGTGCCTAACTGTACATTTGTCACATGCAAAAGTGACATTTTATTTTATATTTAACCAGTCACGTGGTACACCTATCTCCTGATCCTGTCCTCTCTTCCCCATTCAAGGAGATAAACCTTCTTGCTTCTTGACAGTCTTGGCTGTTTGATTACGAGTATCTTTTGAAAACACCCAGTATTAAGATCTGCAGAAGCAGAAGAGATGTCTGAAGTTTAACGAGAGCAAAGTTGACAGGCAACAGCAGTCCTACAGCAGATACAAGAAACGCAGAACCAGGAGCACCCCTCCTTTTGCTTGTTCTCTGGGCTGTATTCCACCAAGCAGGTGTTCTGGACCAGAACCTGCTTCTGCAAAGTACTGCAAAAAGGAAAATTATGAAGATGGCCCTTAGATTTGAAAACTCACATGATAAAATTAAGCAAATGGACACATAGACCAGATGCCACCATTGAGACAGTCTCACAGTCTCATTATGCTTGTTTCATAATTTCCTTTCTACCCTTGTTCTACCAATGCCTATGAAGACATTTATGAAGAAGGCATTAGCTTTGCTATGAATAATTAATTCCTCCATAGATCACATTGCAAATTATGTCACACACATTTTTAAAAATTACAACATTTAGTGTACTATACTACAAATATTTCTAAATTATCAACAGTTTCTAAACAATTTCTAAACAACTGCATCTGTGTAAATGAAATGCTAGTAGAAACAGCTATGTTGTACTGTCCTCTAGATGCATTTTCTGGTTTGTATAATCTTTTATAGTGCTGTAAAAGAGGTTTCGTATTCATTAGCTGGTTCTTGTCTGTTGGAAGCAGTTGATTTACTAAATATCTTGCTTATTAGTGCGGAGGCATAGAAGAGAAGGCAACACTTCGTGATTGCATTTTAATAAGCAACTCTGAATGCTTGATTTTTAGTAAGTTGCTGACAGGAGTTGGGATACCAGTTTTTCTTTGTGAAAAGATTCAACTGATGGAATCTGATATTTCCTTTAAGTTGACCATATCCTTTTCTGTCACCTTCTGTCACAGAGTTCTGCCAACTCTTCAGGCAAAGAACCATGACTGTGATAACTCAATAGATTAGTTGAGATCCCAACAGATAGCAGCACCCATTACTGACTCATTTTGCAACCTTGAACTAATAACCTCATGTCATCTATTCTTGTAAAAACTGAGAAATTGATTCTGATGTGGTATAACACCAGCAGGTAGCTCAACCCCACACAGTCACTCACTCAGTCCCCCACCAGTGACACGGGGAGGAGAATCAGAAGGGTAAATGTGCAAAACCTCATGGGTTGGGATAAAGACAGTTTAAAAGGTAAAGCAAAGAAAATAAGGAGTTCATTCACCACTTATGATGCGCAGACGGGTGTCCAGCACTTCCAGGAAAGCTGGGCTTCACCACACATAACAGTGACTTCAGAAAAAGAGGTATTATTTATGATGAAATTAGTATGGATTTAGTTGGAGGAAATCAAATATAACAAAGTGATAAGCAGAACACTGCTTAGCACACTGATAACTTTGAGGATAACTAATAAATGCTATTCTTCATTCATCGATATAAATTCATCAAATTACCAGCTGGATTTTTACTTTGTCTCTCTTCCTATAATAAATCCTACCAGTATTGGAGATTATATACATATATATATATATGTATATGCTATTCCATCCCCACCTTAATGGCTCTGCTGGATTTAGCGTGCTCAGGATTTTGCCCCAGGATGTGTTTGTACATCTGTGTATGTGGCAGAAGGCATAGGGAAGGGATTATTTTTCACTCTTTGACAGCATAAGAGATTTGAGCGCCAATGTTAGGCACACTGAATCTCCTTGCCAAAGTGAAATTAAATCTCTCGTCTCTCAAGAAGTAGTGGCACAGCAGAGACTGTCTCAAATGCATGCTTTGAGATATTACTAAAGTCATGAAAAGCTGTCAAACAAAGAGGATCTCTGCTTCCTCTGATTAGTCCAAACAGAGAACGGAATAACTTGGTTACATTCAACCTGAGACTTTAATCACTAACCTTTCAGTCACCCCTGTCTTTTCCACGTATCAAAAATTAAACAACACAAAAAACCCCAAACCTGCTCATTTGCAGTTCTTGTCATTATGATTTTTAAATAGGCAATGGGCTTTAGGGGAAAATGAGACATGAGAAAGGTGAAATGGGATTTCAACATGCAAGAATGTTTTCTGCATGCAACCAGGCTAATCCATACCTCCTGTGAGTCCCTAATACACAGACCACTGCAACAACAGAAGGATTGCACTGACACCACAGGCTTTGTGGTTTGCGATATAAATGCCCAAATTACATTCAGAATTTTCTGAAATCTGAATCTGTTCAGCCTAGAAAATGTTAACATCATGGTAAGCACTATCAATTCTTTTCTACCTACACTTACTCTTTACTCCAATATGCTTCATTTAATTTTAAATTTATGCTATTTTTCTTCAGAGAAAAAATTGCTGAGATTTCAACCCTGTTGTGATTTTGTAATGCCAAGCATTCCTGGATTATGCCACTCTTGTTCTACTTTGTTAACCATTATCTTAGTAGATATGGAATAGGAAATTAAAAGAAGGGGTAGGTCTTCTTTGTTCAATCTGGACAAAGCATTAGTAAATATCCTTCCGAAAAAGAAAATGTAACAGGGGTTATTCATCATTTTTACAGGTTTTTTGGAAAACAAGTAAGCATAGCTTTTCAATAAGGTTTTTAGTCTGGAAGTGACCATATGGTCTATTTGCAGGCATAAAAAAATGAAACACACACACAAAACCTGATCAAACAATGTACTCAACCCACGTGGCACCCTACTCTAACTGAAGATATCCCCAGATATGCCTGCATGGTTTTCCAGGGAGAACTCACAGTGTAAATGGTAACTGGGCCAAGAAACTGTCTTGGCAGCCCTAATCCTGTCTCTAGATAAAATCAATTGCTAGTTGAACTGTAGCAATCCAAAGGTATCCAAAGCCCAGATTGCTGTTCACCAGGCAAGCATCCCACCCAAAAATTTCTCTCCTCTGATAGCTGGAACAAGTTCCAAGGATCTTTCCAAAGGATGGAGCATGAAAGCTCTGTGAGTAATCTCAGTAGCATCTACTGCTGGGGAAGCCATTGGTCCAGAATAATCCACAGTGAGCCTTGGCATGTGGGCAGGGTCATCGTGAGGTGCCAACCTCCACAGCATTTCTGCTTCGCAGCATCCCTCCAAACGGGTGCTTGCAAATTTTGAGGAACACGCTGTTCTTTTCTCCATAACTCTGCATGCTCCCAGCCTATTTGTATGCTCTTGTAGTGCATGTGTTGCATTCTGAAGGCTGTGATTAATAAATGCTAGTGTTTGCTGCTATTTTTCTGTTGAGAAAAATGTGTGAGAAACAGAAATTAAATTTCTATATTAACGCAGAATCAGGAGAAGGAAGTTACAATGGGTTCCCGAAAAGACAGATGATTCATATATTTCATAAAAATTGTACCATAAGTGTTAGCTATTGTTCTCAGATAATATTACTGTTGCAGGCATTGTTGCACATAAGTACTTCATTTATCTAAATTGAAGCTTTACACTTCTCGCACTCTGCAGGTCCCAGCCCTGCTATGATGGAGCTACTGTAGCAATGTATTATAGTGTCAAACCAACTCACATTTTATATTTTTAACTAAAGAAGATCAAAATAAAAAATGCAGTAACAGAAGGAACAACTGCTCTCATCTGCAGCTACACTTACTTAAGAGTTATTAAATAATAGCAATACAAATGAGAGAATATGTTATTACCGACAATTTGTAGAGACTGGAATAAAAGTTTTGTCTTTTATTGATGCAATTATTTATTTCTACTAGATGAAACATTGTTAACTTTTCTCTACTACTTTTCTGGCCCTAAACATTGAACGTCTTCCCAAGCAGAGAGTATGTTTCCTCTTGGTCTTCAGGGATTTGTGGTCTGCCTCACCCTCTCATTGCGATGACTGCATCCTGTCCCTTCCCCACCTTCCTTGTGAATAAGGTTGGTTTCTCTACCACTCTGACAGGTCTCTGCCCACATTAAGAGCGGTGGGAATGTTGTCAATGTTTGTGGGAACTTTACCTTTCCAAACCTCTTGTCCCCTCAGTCTGCTCATGTAAGACTTGTGAAGATGGTCCTTACTCTTTGATAGATGGAAGCTGTAGTGTCAACCTGCTTCAGCCCCAGGCTTGAATCTGTATCATTCTCAAACACAAACAAGGAGTAGGAACACAGAGGTCAGTCATCTCAGTTTTGACACCAGGTAGGCAACCTAAAACTAGATCCAGGAATGTGGAAACTAAACCTATTTTTAGTACACAACCCTGTGCCCCAAGCTACCTGGCAACTGTAAGAAATCACCTATTCACTGAGGGAATCTACTGGGGGACCGACAAGATGCAAGCCATAAAATGATCATTGTCACAAACCTGAGCTGACTGCTGGCAGCCTTTCGCATTTAATATTTCCAAATGTAATTAATTAGCTGTTTTCCATAATGCAAATAAAAGATTTTTAAAGCTTTTATTGAAAGCAAAGTTAAAGCTTTTTAGCTTCTGTTTTCCAGTTGTATGTTCTCTGAGATACAGGAAATGTAGAAATACAAGGTGGAATGACAACAAGATGCAAAAGGCATAGGAAGTTATGTAAATATGTCTAAAACAAAGAGCTTTACTTGCCTTGAGACATGTCAGAGTGCATATATTAAATTATTATTCACTTACAAATACAACTGTCTTTCTTGCAGCTAAGTTAAATTTGAGCCAATGCTTCATTTCACTTTGCATAATGGTGAGGATGCCAAGATAATATTCCAGGCATGCAAATGCACAAACCTAGATATCTCAAGGCAGCAGTATTGCCTAGGCATCTCTGCAGCATCTCACAAAAAAACACCAAACCCAAAAAACCCAAGAAACCCATATTTGTATAGCACCAAGCATTGCTGTAGTGGGAGAAAGGGCACTCCCAAACCCTGCATTAAGAAAAGGCACAGTGGCCACAGAGCTGCTCTCTCTTTCTCTACGAGTTGTTGTTTTCATTTGGTCTGAGACTTTTTACTGAACAGACCAATCAATTCCCATTTCTCAAATCAATATTTTCTTGCCTTGAATATTTTGTACTGATAAAGCCCTTCAAGGTATGACTCATGGAATTTCTCTTATTCTGCATTTAATACCATTATTGGAAAGTAGAACTCTGTAACTGTCATTGTGACAAAATTTTTCCCACAGCATTCTTTGAAATAAAATAAAAAATTATTGGAGAGTTGTTACTTCAGCAATGATGACCCTTTCTGATGGCACTCTAGACTCAGGAGTATTTTCCAAAGCAAGCATTTAAAGATCAAGCCTACCAGTCCCAGTCTGCTGGTTTCTCTGTACAGTTTTTAAAAAGATATTTAATATTTGTATGCAGCTGCAGTATCCCAGCTGGAGTGTCATTGAATTTAAATTGCTACCAAAGTTGGACTGCTTATCCTTTGCAATTTTTGAACTTGTCTTATGTCAAACTAGCCAAACAACATTCTCCCCCCCAAAAGAAAAAAAATTCAGCACACAGAATTATATTTATATCATTATTTTCAGAACACTTCTGTGGTGGCTCTACCTTACTCAGCTGAGTTGCTCAACATATTTGTGACCCTGAGCAAGCATTATAAGCCACAAATCACAATCACAGAGTGGGTAAAGTGGAAGGGACCACAGAGGGTCATCTGGTACCACCTCCCTGCTCAAGTTGGGTCATCCCAGAGCACATTGCACAGGATTGCATTCAGACGGTTCTTTAATTTCTCCAGTGAGGGAGACTCCATAACCTCTCTGGGCAATCTGTTCCAGTGTGTGGTCGCCTTCATAGTAAAGAAATGTGATAGATATACAGATATATAAAATACAGCACTTGATACTGAAAATAAAGCTTGAAAATACTTGAGCTTTAAAACAAACAAACAAACAAACAAAAACAACTCTTCATTTCCAAAGATGAAATTATTTCTCTTTCACTTATCTGATACTTCTTAGAGACCTCATCTTTAGACCTCAGAACCAGAAATATCTTACTACCTGTTTCAGCAGGACTGGAGATCATCTGCCAGACGAAACAAAGAAATTGTCTGAGATTTCTAGATCAAAGAGAAATGCTTTTGTGAACCTGAGCTTTCGAACACTGACACAGCATGAAACCTTTGGAAAATTTTACCTCACTCCAAAGCATCACCCATAGAAAGGACAAAGACATCATCACTTGATGGAGGTTTGGCAGTAGGATGAATTACAATTCCTCAGCCCAGCTGACTCCATGATCACTCTTAGCTCTCAACAGGCTCGAGGTAAGAAATGGCAGGTTGTGTTTCAGTGAATGAGACTAAACAAGAGAAAGTGGAAGACCAATAATTTATAGAGCAGAAAATGGAGGTAATTAACAAGCATGATGATTATCACCATCCAGCTATTTTGACAGGACATCTGGGACTGCGCTTAATTCACAAGAGAAAAATTAAAAGTATGCTGTAAAGTCTTGCTGCTTCTGGAAGGCAACAATGAAGGTGAAGACACATACTCATATTCTCTTCTGCAAACTACTAACATTTCCATTCTGATAACTCAGCACACTTTGCAAGAGGTTCTGGTAAAACATTCAGAAAAGGAGATATTTTCTTCTGAAACAATTGAAGCTTCTATGTCAGGGTGCTTACAGCTGGAACTCTAAAAATATAGACAGTTTTTATATGGAGATCAATTAAAATAGTGATGCACTTAGACTGAGAGGCAGTGACTTCATAAAACCCAGAAAGCCCTATCACAACATGATCCAGTAGTTCCGGTGGAATTATAGTGTTGGCACGAATGCAACATTTAAAAACAATGCAGTACATCTCTGAAGATTATAGATCAAGTCAGACTTACTGTGGGTTCACTACTCACTACCCCCAGTGACTATTTTATAAGAAGCAGCCAATATATTGAGAAAACATTTTAGAAAGCATGAAGTACATTTCAAGTCTCAGTGAAATAACCGGAAAATTCTAGGGTTTTCTTAAATATGCAATACAGTTAACCCCTGAGTAATTAATTTCAAACTTAGGTTAAATATATGAAAAAAGCCTGTAATTTCAATTGAAATAAGTAAGTTTGGGGTTTTTTTCACAGTAAGCAGTTGAATTATTTTTTTCATATTTGAAAATTCCTGTATTTTGTGAAATTATGTTGCCCTGCCAAGTTAAGATACTTTAATTAAATTGAAAGCAGATAGACTTGCTACAATCACTAGAGGGAAAAAAAGTATGAAAAATGAACCTGCAATAAAAAAAAATCTTTTTTTGATAAAAAATCATTTTATCAAAATGATGATTTTGAAGTTTATTTAATAGGTGTAGGCCAACAAAAACACATGAAATCATTCAGTCTGACAGATCCAGAGGTCCATTATCACTAAAGGTGAAACTATAACTTCAACAACGGTTCAGCCATTATGATGTATTTCCAACAGTTAACCAGTGGTGAAACTCCTTCTATAACATATTATGGAATTAAGTTATAGAATTATAGTTGTTATAGAATTAAGTACATTTCATAACGTACACCAAAGCGTTTATGAGAGGTGTGCAGAAATAAGGTTCATCGTGCAGGAGCTCATGCTATGCAGACAAGCCACACTGAGAACATACACAAAGCCTGTGCTTACGACCTGCTAGCGCTGTGATTAATTGGAAGTCTTACAGCAGCCATTTCCAGAAAACATACAAAAGGTTGACATTCATAGCCTCTGCCTCAAAAATGCAGGGTGCTGGCTGATGACAAGGTTTTTCAGGCCACATTCATCCTACCAGGCCCCCTCCTCTGTGGTTCCTCTGCAGCCTATGTTCCTTCCCAGACATCAGGAGGGAGGAGCGCATGGGCACACATCCCACATGCAAAGCTGCATGATCCACAGAGTACTCAGAAGACATGGAACAAGACAAGCATTTTGAGGAAGAAAATAAAAAAGTATTTGCATTGGAAAAAGTGGTATCTTGGAAATGGGGAAAGTTTCCATCCCACCCTACAGATGTCACATTGCTCTGAAGAAAGAAAAGTGAGCAAAATGCAAGTGTAGAGAGGTCTTCTATCTTACTTGCCTTCTGCTACTGCATTACTTAAGCTACTGTTTTTTAACAACCCTTCTACACCATTATCTGCACTGTAGAGACCCAAGGGGTAAATGTGTTACAGGATTCAGGTTTTGCAGCAGTGACCATTGCAGTGTCTGCCTTCTTCCTGCCTGCTGCTGAGTGCCATCTCCACCGGATTTGCAACAGGCAGAGCTGGGAGCAAGGAGGCACCCAAGCTTGCCAAGAGACACTGCAGAGAGACACCTCCCTGACAGCCTGCCACTCATGTGACCACACCTGCCCAACTCACAGTTATAACATCAGCTTTTATGCTTCGGATTTTCCTCTCCTGTTGTAGTCATGTACCTGGACAAAAACTTATTAAAGATTCAGTGGAATGGAGAGAAGTTGCCTCTTTTAACCACTGACTAGGGAACTTGGTCAGAAGTGTAGAGGCCTGATTTCTAACTGCTGCTCCAACAGGTATTTGTAAGTGTGCACAAAAACAAAATATTAAATACTTGGTGAATAGAAGTATGAAAATCTGTATATCTGAAGAATTAACTTAAGGAATGGGGAGTAAGAATCAAAATTTTGGGTTCAAGGTGCAAAATAACTCAGTCCCATTTAGAGGTCCTCAATTCTTCATAAATTTGTGCTAATAATGGTGGACCTGAGCCACAGGTTCTTCAGACTGAGTTACCAGACTTGCCTTCCCCTCCACCAGCTGCTCCCACTGCCCTGCAGATAACCATGTTATATGCAAAGGCATATTAATTCTTGCAACAACATTGCTTTGACTATTTGTCACTTATAACAAAAATAAGCCCTTTTTAAATAACTATCCAACATCATATGGCCACAGCCTCAGATATTATCTTGCAGTAATGTGCACACCCTTACCTGGTGAGGCCTTGGTAGGATGTCAATAATCTTAGACCATGAGCAGCTTCATTTCGCAGCCTGATTTCCTCCGTATTCCCACTAAAATATTTTCCAAGTTTCTGATACATGCATCTTCCTTTGCAGATGCATTGGTTTATCATTCTATTTTTCAGGGATCCATGAAAAAGAAGCACATAAAATGTTGCCGACTTTTGTCTAAAAAGAAAAAAAATCACATTATTCAGTCAGTGCAGGAAACAAAGATATATAGAAAAGCAAATAAAAAATAGCAACATTTGAAACACTGCCTCAGTTTTAGCACCACTTTTTTGCATTGTTTGGTGTCTGTAGAAATTCCAGGGTTTTCCTGAAGCTTCATCTCTTCCTGTCCCTGCAGCCAAGTTACATCTGTCTTTTTCTGATAATCAAAGAAAGGCTGCTTGTAAAATGATCTTTTTCATTTTATAAGTACTAGTGCCCTACTAGTGACTTCAGGCAATGTCCTTTGCTAGCCAGAAATCAGTTTGGTCATCTGTTTCTTGGTTACTTGCTGGTCTGGCAGAGTATTATTTTCTTGTCCTTTACCCAAGGATAACAAACTCAAACAGTTTTGTATCTTGTGCTAAATACAACAGTTTTTCCAACCAGTACTATGTGTGCCAAATCAAAACAAGGAGGTTGTGTTGTGGATATGGAAGCAAACATCAGACACATCAGGATGAAGATATATTTAGCCACATACTGACCCACCACATCAACCATGTATGCAATGTTAACAAGTTTCATTGGCACATTGATTTTGTTTAAGCTTTTGGTAAAGGGGGAGTCTTCCACCTCTGTCAAAATATAATGCCAGTCAAACCTTATCGTTTTAAAACACAGGCCCTGACAAAACTGGGAAAAACAGATTCAAAAAGTTTTGCTCTCTTTCCAGCAGCGTCTGAAAACAAAATCCTGAAGTCTCCCTGCAGACCTCAGGCATAGAGCTCACAAGACCAAAAACTGCTGTTAAAAAAGAATTTAAACTAATTGCCTCTGGTTACAGGATATGAGGTCCAGTTATATAAGATTGTCCGTGTCTCCTGGTGAAATCGGTGTCCATGTGCTTCCGCAAACACATTGGCATTTTTAGCCTTCTCTTTATCCACAAAAGAACCTTACACATATCAAAGTTGCATCTCGTCCTTGAATGCTCCTTTTTTCTCTAAACTCTTCAGTTATTTGGTGGTTTATCTGTTGTGTCTGCTTTCTTTGCAGCCTCTTGATACCATCTGTGAATTTGATTGATGTGTAAGTTTTCTTCTGTTATTATTTTAGGTCATTTATACAGAAGGGAGTGTTAGGCTCAGCACTAATCCTCAGTGAGCTCCACTTTGCTATTTTACCACTCGTAATTGCTTTGGTTTCTGATTTTTCAGCCAGTTGTTTTTATTAAAACTGTAATTATCACTGTGGGTTTTTTAAGAAATTGCTTAAATTGGCTTTCCTTCATGGAAAGCCTCAGATTTTTGCAGAAACTTCTTCCTTTATCAAGTAAAAGTACAAATGAAACAAAGAAAGGAACAAAGTTTGCTAAGCTTCTCTTCAAACCCATGTGGCCTGAAGCATATCTGGTTAAATATGACTGCTTACATGAGTTTCATACTTGCCTTACTGTAAAGGCAGTATACATACTGTACACTTCTACACACAGCACACTTCTATATATCCTGCATGGAAGTTGAGATCTATAGGACTTGTCCACAGTGTAATAAATTTTACTTTAGACTTGTTATAATGACAGTTGTTCACTCTTGTATATTTGAAGATATGTTTTTTTACTACCAGAAGGACACTTGAAATTCCTGTTCCTTATCTCTTCTTCCTCCAGGTAAAATGGAAAGAGAACAAGCTCAATATTTATGTTCCTTTACAAATGCTTTCTTAATACAAAAGTTCAAAACCAAGAGGTAGCTTCCTATTCTTCTGGAAAAAACCTCAAACATATTATTTATTATTTCCAGGCAAACACTAAGCATTAATTAATTGAACACCTTAAAAAGAAGTCTAATGCTGGTCAGACACATCTTTCTCCTCTAGAAAAACACTGTTAAAACAACAGTTTCCACCACAAAGCAGAGAGCATAGAAAATGTTTGATATCCAAGTCAACCAGACCCTTGCTTGCTGGTCATGTTATCTTGTGCCTTGTTCAGTGTCCCCATGAGGTTACAGTACAGAAACTGCTCCACTCTGACTAGCAGATGGCCACTAACCCCAGTTTTCAGGGATGGAAAGTATGTGCCCTGTCTTTCCAGGCAGAGGTACTTACAATTTTCAAGCTATTTATCAGAGGCAAAGGTGCTGATTTCACTTTGCTCTATCTCATTTCAGCTGAAGCACAATAAATGTTACAAGATGACTGGAAAAATACCTAACATAATCCTGCATTCAAGGAAATGGTGTTGTCAAACTATGGGAGAGAAATTTTTTTAAAAAATATTTTGACTGATTTGCCTCTTGTGTTTTCAGGTCAGCCACTCATAACTCCACAAGACTTGTCAAATTCATTTTTTCTAAGAGGAAGGTGTGAATTTTTTTCCTGTTTTTCTGTGAGACGAAATAAAAGAAAATGGAGGTGTCTTCCGTAATCTTTCAATACACTAAATATTTCTCCCTCTGCACTTGAACAGCATAAATAAGAAGTCTTCATTTAAAGTTTGAAACTTTAATCATGGTTTTCCTAATAAAATCCTCTCTGGTTTGATGGACTTTATATTAATTCTCCTCGAGTGAACCCCAAACCGATTACTTGACTTGGAGCATTATCTAATTAATTATTTAGAGGAACAACTACCAAATTACACACAGAGATTGAGCAGCATATGGCGATTCAGTTTTAATCTTCTAATCCAGAGTTTAAATCCCAGGTGGGGAACTACAATCTTCTGAATATTAATCTAATTGCATCTATACTGTCCCAGAAAATGAGTTTCTTGTCCTTATGAATTTTTCATCATTTCATCTGTAGTGAGAGAGAAGCCTACATTCATCACATGTTAGAAAGCATGCACTATGTGTCCACAAAATGCACTTGTTCACTCTATTTCTGAGCAGTTCCTCTGCTGTACCTTCTCAGCCCATAACACTCACTTCCTTCCTCAGCACTTGTTTGCCAAGGCATTCAGTGCACTACTCTCCACAAGCAAGTCTCCATCAAACCTCTTCAGTGAAGGAAGCCCAATTTCTTACAATTTGCTTTCATCTATTCTCTGTACACAGGTGCCCCAGATGGACTCCAGGAAACAGCAATGGCATTCTGAGATTTGTTAGCTCTGATGACTACTCACAAGTCTATTTCTTAAAGTAACTCAGCATATCAAGAGCTAAGTTCACTCCAGACATTCAATAGCTTCAAATGATTCCAAATATAAGTGTTGCTGCATCCAGTTGAGTTTTTTTTTAAATATAGCCCTAGGATAAAATGGCTTCAGCATTGTTTAGACATTAAAAAACAGAGCATAACAGGGAAAATCTAAACACTACTTCAAAAGGTATTGTATGTTTTTCTGCCCAAATATCCAAGCAAATGACAAATGCAGTGTCAAACAGGCTAGAATTTGTGTGGCCTTAAACTTAAGTATGGAAATAAAATATTTAGAAAAATGTATATTTGGAAATAACTCCTTTCACGATGCCCTGCAGTCATCTTCATCAGAGCTTCATGCACGGCCTGAAAACCAACCTACTGCTAATCCTAAGCAAAATCCACATAAAACCCGGTGCTGCATCCAGCCGCTTCAATCCATGTGGCAGCCCACAGCTTACCTGTCCTCAAACTCTTTCATAGCACCATACGGACCACACATACATCTCATATACCAGCTATTCTCCCAAATCCAAACACGGCCCTACAAGAAGTCTCTTCTAGCCATGAACCCATAGGAATTTTCTCTCCAGGCCATGCAGATGTAGGCAAGGGCAGCCTCACAGTAAGCAGTGTGTACATTGCTATGCAACCCCAAGGTGTCATTGACTACTTAAATCCCTCTTCATGGCTTCAGTCCATGATGTACACAAAGCATGGTTGCTTTCACACTGATGCAACAGGCAAGCAAGGGAAGTGGCAAAACTGAACCAAGGTTGCATCCTCTACTGGTTTTGCATCACGAGTTCCTGAACAGGAAAACAATGATTGATGTGAACAATTAAAAATTGTGATTGGTATGGGACCAGAGAAGAATGCAGTCCTACAACAAAAAACGATGTTTGAGCTGGGGTTTATTTCTCTCTAAGCAGCACTAGATTTCACAGTGCTTTAGCAACAATTTCTGCAGGGTGTGCTGCATAGGACCTCTGCTCCAGGATCTGAGAAAGCACAGGGGTCACTGACTGACAGAACTTGCCTACGTGACACCAGCAACCATGGGCTAAATGTTGCAGCAGAGGTAGGCAAAACCATAATGTGGATCATATCTACTCTGTATTTGCTGTTTGCCTGCCTTCAACTGCACATTGTGTACACATTACCCAGTTATTTTCTAGCTCTCTCCCTCCAGGGCTAAGTTACTCTTTACATGTTCTGTGCACTTGTTTTTTCTGAGCTTCTATCTTTGCTCTTGTGCCACAAGTGTCTGAATGCTCCTGTAATAATAACTAGGTAGAATAACAGCTAACCTCTGCTGAGCTTGGAGAGAGTGATTTATATTTACAAAATTCCCTTAAGTAAAGGAGAATAAAACCATGAAGTAAAAGCTCTTAGAACGCCCCAAATCAGTTTGAATTTATACAGATAGAACAGTGAGAGACCCCTTCCCCTAAATGTATGCCAAGGCATCTGTGTCAAGCTCTTGACTCTAGATTCTTTCTCTAAGAAAAGAGTAGGTATCAATATCCCATATTCTACACTTGCTTCAGGGCAAGATCAATCAGACACACCACCCTGGAAGTATTTCTTCTATTCAAGGACTATAGAAGTTGTCCAGACAAGGGTATTTCAAATCCATCATCCCTATTTGTTGGGCTGAATCCCACCCTACATGCTTGAGCAGCAACAAAAAGAACAAACTGGGGGGGGGTGGGGGGTTTGGGGGGTTTTTTTGAGTCTTTACCAGAAGAACCCAAAATTTCAGATTTATAGTGGAACTTCGACCCACTCAAAATACTCTCAAGCTGGGCCTGGTATTCCTTAAATAAATTACTTCAGTATCTCCTAGCAGGCTGGTGGCAAGGCTGTCCTCAAGGCGTGCAAAAAAAAGGAATCCAAGAGCTGTATGGGGAAATCAGAACAAGCAAGTGGAAATGTTACTCTCCAGTTCAATGAGAAACAAAATTCTTCTTTCCAGGTCTATGGCTCTCACTGCCCTTTCTGTGCAGTGAGGCAGTGTTATAAGCAGTGTACAAGGAAGCCTCATGCAACAGGGTCGATAGAATGCATAGCAAAACTTCTCATGTGGAGTAGCTACCAAATCTAGATCTCCCATTTTCTAAACAACCTTTAAATCAGTGTATCAAAAGGACTTGGCACCACATTTCCAGCCCGGTCCTCCTGTTAGAGCAGTTGCTCTTGCTATAACGTGGGTTGCACTGCCATGGGAAAAATGCACATCCTCCAGCAGAATTAAGTGCTAAGACTGGTACTCAATCCATACATCCCACATGGCCTCACAAACCTGGCACGGGTGCTAAAAGCTCCATTGGTCTTTTTCAGATCTAAATAACTTCACTGGGAAAAACTTAGGCAGCTACATATAGATTGCTGTGTTAGATTTAGAAAAATAAAGGATTCGTGGATTGCTTCCTTTAGTTTACAGATCACAGCCTAGATTTTTCTTTAGACACCTACTGCCTTTGACATAGCCAGGTCTAAGGCAACAGTGACAACTTGTTGTCTTGTCACAACAGAAGAGAGACAAATAATTCAGAGTGGGTCTAACAACATAAACAATATATGAGGTTTGCATATAACAGCATAGAAACAGTGTTCTCATCTTGTTTCCTGTTTTCTTCTGAGGCATGATTTCATCAACATCATCATGCACAGGGTAATTCTGTTACTATGGTAAACAATTTATCTCTCTCAGTTTATTAATAGTCATTCCAAACAATTAAAAAATTGAATGTACAAATTTAGATTTATGCCTTTGGCAAAGGCAGACTGTTTTGCAGATTAGCGAATATAACCTTCCTACCCAGAAAACCTTGCTATCCAAGGCTTGTGTTATGTTCGCACAGATGTTCACAAATAAATTCAGTCTCTTGATTATTTTCAGATTAATGACATCCTGCTCTATTAGAGCATTGCCAAATCATCATTTTATTGCCAGTCTTGTAAGGTTTTGTTCTTTTTTTCTAAAGCTCCAACTCTAAAGGACATGCGATTAGCCAAAATCCCGTTTTCCTTTCTAAAGTCTCAAGCAAGCCTTGTTGCAAGTTTGACTCATGTTACCCCAGGAGTTAATCGTCACATTTTCTTAACCACTCTCAAGACTTCTAAGCATCTGACTCATGATTTCTAATGCCTACAGTTGGCAATAGTGTATATACATGACATGTGTCATACCATCCATCTGCTAGTAAACAAAATCTTTATGACATGTCCAATTAGTTACTACTCACCCTGTTTCTAATAAATGATTTTTTAAAATAATGTTCAAATCTCTGGAGCCAAAGAAGTTATATCATTGCAGTAGTCACTCACAGCAACAGAAAATAAATTCCTCATCAATCTGATTAAAAACAATTAGTAAAATCTACTTCCTACTCAATCATGCATGTGAAACCTAAAGAAAACTACTTCAAATTTTTTAACTCAGCAGCCTACAAAACAGAAGGTTGTAAGCCATGAAAACTCTTATACTAAATATCAACTATGCAAGCATTCGCTGAACTGCTGTCATTGAAATACAAACGTAAGAGGCAACTTGTGAAGGTTTATTTCATCTGAGGATTGTCTCATTGAGTGCTTACCAACGCCCCCAGCCCACCAGTGGAAGACCATGGGCACCTTCTGCATGGGCTGAAGGCACTTAGTGGAGAGCTGCAGGTTACCTTTGTCCTGCCACTGAGAACAACACCTTCACGAGGCCAGCCATGTGGCAGCAGATTTGTCACACACTGTATTTCTAAGAAGCTGCTGCAAAAAGAAGGCCAGAATGGCTCTTTGCTTATAACACGGGATGGTAGCATTTCTACATTCAAATTAAAATTGATGGCAAAATTTGACATTTTGATTACTCAAGCTGACATTTAATCAATTTTACACTTTAGAGAAAGGCCCTCATTTACAACGCTTGGCATCAAGTAACAGAGACAAATCAGAAAGCCACATTTAAAACTAAACGGCTCCCCCCCTAAATACATACAGTAGAACTAATTTCAGGCATATTTAAATTGTCCATTAATTCAACTAGATATTTACACAATTCGATTCACCTGACTCTTTCATTTCAGCTCTTCTTTCAAGTCTACAAATAAAAACCTAATTATATGTAACACAGATGTGATGATTGTACGTCAGAAGGAATTGGAGACATCTAAACATTTAACATGCAACTTGCTTAGTCTGAGTCAGAACCATTCTCCCCCTCTCCATGAACCTCATAAGCATAGTTTTGAAATTTTCTAGGCTACTAAAAATATATAAGCTAGGAAAGAAGGAAGTAAAGAACGAAAATACTTCAGACATATTTTTGTTTCAAGGACTTTAATAGCTTAATTATCATATTAGTAATTATTAATAGTTTATAATTAAAGACTAGAAAAATTTTAATAAACTGAACATCTGCTCGACATTAGATATTAGAAGCACAACCTGCACGCTACTGCTGTGATGGAGGCATCTGCTGTTCATTTTCCAGGATCTAAACCCATTTATCTCTACATTTCTTGCTATATAAACATACTTTGTTTTCTGGCATCACACTGAAATATCCCCATAAACATATTGTATGATTCAACACTTTAATACCTGGGTTGCTCTCCCCAGAAGTACATACAATGTCTTGTATCGATAAGAGAAAAAGCCCTTCTCAATCAAAGCTTTCTGCCATTTCTAGCAACAAAATGGCAGAGAAATGACTCCATTCCTTAGAAGGCATTTTTAAAGTTCTGTATTAGTGCTAGGATTTATCAATTTGCATCTGAGATTTGTTCATTCTCTTCAAAATGTTGCCCAGTTCACATGACAGGAGTAACCCCTCTCAGCTGACAGAAGGAACAATGTGCCCTTCACACTTTTTTTTTTAAAACAGACTTCTTTTCATCTTTGAGCACGAGTTTATAATACACTGATTTTATTCAGCTTGCTATAATCTTTAGCCTTAATGCAAAAAAGTCATCTGTTATATGAGTTAGAAGGGGGAAATACATAATGCATGCAATAGGGAGGATGCATTAAGTTAGATCTTAGTAAGCATCTACATCTGCTACTCAGTCATTGCTGATAACATTTTCCCGAGGCAATATATACTCCAAACTTTGATTTGGAAGTTGTGGTGTGTGAGGGGTGTTGTCATTGAAGTAAAAGCCATTAAAAATTGAGACAGAAACACTGCACTGTGTTTCTTCATCTGACTGTAGAAGTGTAGTACCTGTATTCACTAATTTCATACAGAAAAATGATGCAACTACACAAAAAGCTGAGAATCCCTCCAAATTCAATGTTTCATAAGCAAGTGAAAAAACTGACTATGTAAACACATCGAGGTTGTACCGATTACAGCCAAATGCACTGCAAATGTAACATGCCATCTAGAACTGTTGTTCCTGGGAACCTCATGACACTATCATGTATATACATAGAAAACTAAACAGGTAACTGGACTTGTTCATGCAATTGAATGCCATGACCTCATACCACAAAGATACTACAGTACACAGGACAAATATATATATATTTTATGCATTTGGCCTAAGTATGCTTTTGCTGCTGCTATTTGGCATTTTATCCTTGAATTTAGAGAGTAGACTCTGTGCGCTCTGAAGTGCACAAACTTGCTCTCCAGCTCTGTTCATAGGTCGAGAAGTTAAAAACAATCAAACATGTACCAGGCCAGAAGTTAAAACAAGACTCTCTGTCCAACAGTTGTCAGCATAGTGCTTTTCTACAGCTAGCTACCACAACAAAGGCTTGACTTGAGACTTGGCTTGGTTAAGGATAATACATGTTCCTTCCTTCCCCCTGTCTTGAAAAGCTTATTTCCACCCCAGTATACAAATTTCTGGGAGACATGCTTATGACTCCAGCAGGGAAAATCTATCATTTTCAAGAAATGAAGGATTTAATATATACATATACATCTTAACTCCAATAACAATCTCTCCAGTGTGTTTCCCAAATGTCTTGATAACACTTTTTATGATACAAACATGAAAAGCATTAACAGCTTTTTATTTCCAATCAGCTTTTTATTTCCTCTGACTACAAATATTCCTCTTGGTATAATTCAGAGCAAGGTCATCCTATACTACTGTTTGACAAGCTCCCACCAAACATTCCCGACGTAACAGCTGACAACACGTGATGTAAGCCCACATCAAGTGCCAAGGGAAACCCTAACATCTGCATAAGTTTGCTTTTAGAATTGGACATGGAATATACTTTAAATTAGCACTTGGTCTCTTCTGCATTGGTCATCTCAGCAGAAAAGGACCCTACATGAAAGCCTGAGCTTGAAAAACACAATAGCAAAACAAAAGGCAACATGGCAACTCTAGTTAGTGCACTTCAAAGAACAGTATGTTTTGGTTTTTTTAAGCATGATAGGTACAAAATCAAACCTAAAATCAAGAATAAAGCAGAAGAATATTAAAGTTATATTCTGTTAATTTATTCTTCTTTGGTAATCTTTACTGTCTATGTAAAGCACTTTACATAAGGGCAGTTTCACAGTCCTGTGGCCTACTGTCAAGTTACTCAGGCACCTTCATGCTGACAAAGTCAGAGCAGGTACTGAAATTAGTGGTGTAAGCACAGACCAAGCACCTCAGGTACACAAACAGCAGCACTCTTTCCACACCGCAACAACTGCATCATCTGCTTTTAAACTTGTGCTGCAAATCCTCCCCTCTGCCTTTTCCCAAGAATAGTCATATCCAAAACCTGACACCACACTCACTGTGGAAGCACTCCACTCCTGAAGGCAAGTGGAAGGATTTGCCTTCAGCACAGAGACTTACCAGTATAAGTATGCACTGTAATCACACTGGGATACTTCCCTTAAATACACAAACAAACTCCTCTTCCTTTGGAAGCAGAGCACACGTGACTTGTACAAACAGGGACGTTGGTGTAAACTATCACTGTCCGTTAACCTGCTTTCTCAGCTCAGCTCCTCCTCTGCAGAGGTTGTCTCTGAAGTCTGCTAGCAGACTTGTTCCCTGAAGGCCCCCTAGCCTGTTTCAGTCAGGTTTTCACATTCCTTCAGCTAACCCAAGCCATTTTGACTGAATCAGGTTAGAAAACATTGATATGAGTAGCTCTACAAAGAGTGACCAGGGAATAACAAACAGTTAAGTGCATCTTTCATCATCTCAGATGGACATGAATCCCATCAAATATCTGATCAGTCAAGGACATTCAAAGAGCTACAGATTCACACTGGAAGTATAACTACACTACTTAGGTTCCTCCAGCCACAAGAACCCTTGAACATTACATTTCAAGCAAATTTTGGGGCCCACACTAGGGTAAGTCTCTATGTATTTCAAGACTAGTAAGAACTATCCCTCTAACTCAATCTGGTTAAAGTTTCTCCAACTCTCTCCCACTCCTGCAGCTTAAGGATAAATAAATCAGGTATAAAACGACAAATGCTGTAAAGGAAGAGTGACAGTAGGGAAGGGGGATGTCAAAGATGTACATTACAAAGATGTAATTGAATATGTAAGCCTAATTTTTTTTAATTCAAATATATAGTGTCTGGGAAAGTTGTATCAATTAGAAGTGTCAAGAAGCACAAAAAAGGTGCAACTTCTGAGAAAAGTTTTTGGTTGTTAAAAGAGCAAGATAGTTTGTAACATTATATCCAACAGCAGCTCCAAGAGAATTTCATAACAAAGTTTTGTTCAGGTGAAGACTACACTAACTGGACCTTCAGAAGTTCCCCCCCCCCCACATCTTTTGAGCATCGCCACAAAGTATCAACAAGGCAATACCAACAGTATTCCCAACACCTACATGCAAAAATTGCCATTTTAATGGTTAAACACAGTCATACAATAAGGTTTAAATGCTGCTCATAACTTGCCTTGTATGCACGGGTACCAACAATTGAACAAAACCAGACCTGCCATATTATACACTAACATTCCTGCAATAGAAAGGATAGAGGATGAAGTTTCAGGCAGCATTCCTAGACTAAGCTCATGTCAGAGAGTCATTAGTGTTCTGTTGAATTGTCTTTTTAGAGAAACATGGTTTAAACCTAGAATGAAACATGTTGGCAAAGTGGATTTTGGCATACATCGATTCTGCTAGAGATTCAAAACTTCTCACTTGAGAATGAGGAAAACTTACAAATGTGGGGGCTTTTTGGTACAACAGAAATGCATTTAAAAAATAGTACTGCTAAACAGTAATCTTTAGAATTAACAATCACCAAATCTGCATGTGTCCATGCCAAGCATTGGTTTAATAACCATTGAGTTTAACAGACTCTTCATAGAAGTTTCTCTAAAAAGAAGAACCTTAACTGCTAAAATTAAGCTAATTCATATATTTTCAAAAGCACAGCAGTGCAATCTGAAAAGCAACAATGCATGTCAACAGCAGATTTCAGGTTTTCTTTGGCCTTAGACTAAGCTTGCCATTTACATTTGAAAGATGATTTCTCCATATTATTGGTTTCTGCAAATCTGTGAGGAAACTTGAGTTTTGCATTACAGACAGCATTCTAATAGAAGTTTTCTGAACCAAGGATTACAGAGTGATTAATGCAGTGGTCTGTAAGCCAGAGTCCTATTTTCTCCCTGTGCTTTTAAAATCTGTGTCTATCTCGACATAGCAGAGTGTTCTGAAGGCCAGCGTTCTAAGTCATGGATGAGGTTTTGATGACAAGAATTATGTTTCAATTAATTTCTACGGAATGTGTTGTCAGATTTCTAGGAACTCAGTTCTCACTGAATTGCTATTTCCAGAGTCAAAGTGTCTAAAACTGTCTAAAGAGACATCCTTCAAGTCTGCAGAAGAACACCCAATGATACAGAAAAGGCTTCTCTCCGTATGTTGTCAGTGCTCCCACTTCTCATTATTCGCACACTTAGCACCCTCAAAAATACTAATTAAGCAAAACCAAGATGTTTTAGACAGTGAAAATCACACATTTACACAGCAGCCACTGTGAACTTTATTAAGAAAAGAAGTTTGCCAGTTAAACTGCGATGACTTTATTGACTTCTCCACTTAGTTGTAGAAAAACAGTTCTTTCATAATGGTTCTGGAAATCATTTATTGCCAAGTAAATGCTGAATTCCCAGCAATGTATGGTCTGCTTGGAACTCTGGCAGTCTTACCATGAAAGGGCTATATTCACCTTTGCAAAATGCAAAGTAAGCAACACAGCTTTCGTTCAAGCAACAAAGTCATTCTTGAGGCAGATGCCATGCTAGCCAAATAGCAAAGCCACCTTTACATTAAGCAATCCTTTCTATCACGACAGTTCCACAAAATGAAGTGTAACTTGTGAGGAAAACAATTCATAAGACACCAGTTAAATGTTCTCTTTATGTAAACAGATGTTCTTTTTATGTGTAGTCAAGTCTTATTTCTCAGGCAGGAGAGGCTGAGCTAAAATGAAACAGCATGATGATCTATCTTCATGAAAATGTCCTGTTGCTAATGCCTCTGCTTTTGCCTCCTTTCCTCTTTATTAGTCCTGTGAAGTCCTATGCATTAGAAGTCAGAACAAGGCTTCTTCATTCATCTGGAATCAGATTTATATCCAATCCTCTAAGTGACTCACAATGCTGTCTACACACATTTCTGAAAAGTAGTTCTCCATTCCTAAGTAATCCAACCATCACAAAAGATATTTTCCAATTTCTTCAACTCTAGAAGTTGTTTTAATTCCTTTTTCATCTTCATCTTGTAGCCACGTAGCAGAATAGCATTGTCATGGTCTATGTATAGTAGGATTTAATCCTTATTAATAACTTCAGTAGATTGCCCGAGGATTTTTAGTACTGTAGTAGGCTTCACATGCAGCTACATAAGCAGATTCTGGGAAGAAATCATCATGGTATTCTGCTAAAAACCTGAGAAGAAAGCACACCAAAAAAAGGAACAGAACATGAAACATTTAAGAGAAATGTTATTTTCAAATTAATTTTTAAGCTCAGCAAAACCACAGCCTGGGAATTAAGAATTATTACACTTTGAAATTTGGCATACGAAAGACCTGCCCTATTTTTTACAAGTTTTACATAGTGAAAAACAGCCTTTCCCTATCAATTAAAAAAAATTCAAAAGCTGAAGCTACACTCAGAAAAAGAATCTCAAGAACTATCACAGAAGGAAAAAAGAAGTTAAAGAGATCTTTCTGCAACTGCTGTAAATTACCTGCTCAGCATACTATTTTCATTTGTGTCGAAACCAGTATTTTCAGTTATCATGTCAGTATCTTATACAAATGGCCAGGAACCATTAAGTCAAGCTGTATCTTTTAAGGTAAGTAAAGTTATGATTTCATGTTTCATGTGCCTGTGCATTTAGGGTCTCCATCTTTCAGGAGTATCTGATTTAAATATGGTTCTCAAAGACAAAACACATGCTTTGCAAATCCACTTCCTTCTTTTCCTATTTCTGCAAGATGGTCTTAAAGTATTATTCAAACAGTTAAGCACCCAATATTTTATGATGTCTTCCTGCTCTTCAAATACACAACTGTTTCCTTGCTTAGGACTGAAAATGAGAATAAACAGTGCTACTACTAACACTAGTAACAAACAGCTAGAATGACTATAAGCTTTCTGCTCTTTCCTTCGTAATCAAAGACACTGGGTATATAAGTGGGGGCCAAAGGGCAAAACAGTTCTTAAACTCAAGACTACAATCAAGCTGCGCTTCAGAAAAAAAAAAACGCAGACCTTCAAAAATACCTGGATATTAAAGATCAGCATCAATAAACATGGCAAACTGTTAGCTACAGGTTCTCTGAGCTAAGAGGAGGAAGCAATAGAAATGACAGGAAACAATGTCATTTGCAGGATCTGGATTTTCTCAAGAAACAGTGGCTAGGGTGATGACTTCACTATTGGAAGCCAGAAATATCAGTTTTGCAGAACCAATACTCTGGACACAGAAAGTCCAAACTAAAAAACAGTGTTTCTCCAACCTCACTCACTGCTACACTGCCTGAATTCTTTGATCTTAACAGAGCAAAAGTATCAAAGAATACTGGCAAGATTCTCTGTATAAACCAATTTAAATTTAATAAGGAGCATATTAATTGCTCAGAGCTCACATCAAATGGTGACAGCATAAAATTGCAGATAAGCAAAAAAAGGTTGATTTTTCCCACACACTTGTACTTAAACACGGGTATCAAACAAGTGCTAAACTGGAGGAATAACTAATTATATCCCACTAAGTCTAGAAAAAGCAGTGAGAAATACAAGCTTTTTCAGCTTGTATACAATCCTTCAGTGTGTCATCATTAATTCAGACTGCATGTTGTCAACTTCCTCCATACTCGCTTATTTCATAGGAGCTCTCTAATTAAGAGTATACAGGGGGGCCTAGAATGGTTTCCCACGTAAAATGTTTCAAACCACTACAAGAGTACTGAAATAAGGGCAATTTAGAAGCTAATAAAATACCTGAATCATCAACTGCTATGACCTCTGACTCGAGCTACCAATCATTTTCTGCAATACAAGGGGTTAGTGTGAACTGAGTGTGGTAAGGCCTAAGTAGTAACAGAGTTGCACCTAACATGCTTAGAAAACACAAGATTAAGATGAGCTACAAGTGGTATTTAATTAATAATTCTTCATTAACACAAGTTGATGACTCCAACTGATTACAGGGGCTGATGAAAATCTTAGTGTCTTTGGATAACATTCAGTAAAACAGAGTACTAAGAGCTGGATCATACTAGGGAACATGTTTTAAAAGAACACTAAAACAAAGGAACCTTCAGAGGGGGCATTGGTTAGCTGACAGTTCCAAGAATTCTAATGGCAAGTAATGGGAAACAAGCTCATTTTCTCTTACAAATTTCCTGACTTTTGCTTAAGATCAGTCATACGTGCCAGTTTGGTGCATACTGAAGTGACAGCTGGTAGACATGAGAAATGTTAACTGAGATGCTGTGCCACAGTTACAGCTCGAAAAGAAAAAAAAAAGGCAGGCAGAATGCACGCAGTCAAATGTACATCTCCCTGTTCTCCACGGAACAGTTGTGAAAAACAAAATACCCCAGAGCTAGTAAACAATTATTTCTGCAGAGAAGTGGGAGAAAACTGCCGAAATAAACACATGGTCAGCTTGTCCCAATCCCTTGTATATCTGCACACAAAGAGCAGGGCCCTTCTGAAGCTGTTTTCTATTCAAACTACATCACAGTGCAGAACGCTGGCACAGAAATATTAGGAGTCTCCTAAGACTCTTAGCTAGTGGATATTTCACTAATGCTTCGCTCTTGGACAAGCTAAAACAGCTCCAGGATCAACTACAATGGTACCTCTAAGTCATGAGCCAAGATTTAAAGACAGAGGGAGCTGTACTTAGCAGGCAGAGCAAATGTTCAGCTATAGATCAGAAAGCACATTGCTATTGAGTTACTCAGAAACTGTTTCATTACTTTTAACTCACAAAGCTGATCAATTCAGTCACCTGTTGCATTATTGCCTTTTTCACTTTTATGCTTTTTATAGAGCTCAAATGCATACATCTACATAGTTGATGTATGAAACTGCTTATGAGTAATCAAGTTCTGAGATGCACAGTCCACACTGATGCAAGACTGCACAATTTTTCATCATGAGCATCCTCAAAAAGAAAACTCATGCTTTACACTCATGCTTACAACATAGGAGTAACATGGTACAATGCAGCTATTTCCCTCCCTACCACAGCTAGAGGCAATACTTCTCAAAGGACTAGAGGGGATGGAGATGAGGGAAACAGATATGTGGGCAACTCAGCTTGAAGAATTCCTATGTTCTGATCTTCAAGCATGGGAGTCTGTAAGCAAGCTTACCTCAGGTGACTCCAAGCAATAGCCTCACAAATATACTACCACCTGACTTTGAGTTATACAGGCAGATCTAACAAAAGAGGCACAGAATTATCACTATCCACATTAGAAGGCCACTTGACACATGTCAGGAACATTTATCAACACAAGTCACTGAATTAATATGAGCTTTAACAGCGTCACCTTTTAACAAAAAGGGCCTTGTCTTGACAGCGTCAACACAACTTATTACCAGAACAGTCTCTGCATGAAAAAAAAATTTCTACTCAACATCAGCTACTATCACATGAATAAACTTCAGGGATAGTCCAAAAAGTGTGAAAATGACAATGAAAGGAAAACTTTAATTTTTAGAAAGACAACCTCAGTCATTAAGGTATAAGAACACAGAGTCCAAAGGAAAAGCTCCCAGGAAGGTGACATCTTAAACACTTCTGCTACAGAGTTTGAGAAGGTAAGCAGATGCTTTCAAGAGAACAGTGGCCTGAGAGAGGTGCTGTTTGAAAGGCAACTGTAATGATCTATCAAAAGGAATTTGCTAAGAGAGCATTATGTATCCTAACTCTACGAGTCACCTCATCAAAAGAAACGTCATTTGCAGAATAAGAGTTATCTCCCCAGTTTATAGGCCTATCTCCATCTGGAAGGCTGTTCAGAGCAAAAGATCCCCAACAAAAACTCCATCATAACACCACTGCCCTTGGTCTTTTAAGGGAGAGGGCAGAGAACTCTGAAGATGCCAAGCTGTCAACACAGCATTTCCAGTAATCAGGCTGAGTGATCATTAAAAGTGGTAACTTCTAGTACCACTTTTGGGAAAATAGCCCTACAAGAGCTCAATACGGGAGTCCTTGGTTTGTCTTGAGGATGAAGACTCACTTGTGGTAAGGCCAGCACAGATTCGCAGAGCTGCGTTCTAAAAAGCTACTGTAGCACATTTAAAGTATTTTGGGCAACCTCTCAATTTAGATGTGTGATCCAAACCTCAGCCACTGACCAGCAAACACTCATGATTTGATAAGCAGAAGGAAGAGAAGCAAACCACATGGTGAGTTTCAGCAAGTATTTTTGGTAAAGCAATCAAAGCTTATTGTTCTTTAGTCAAGAACAATAAGCACAGATGAGCATATTCTGCAGACCAAGCAAACAAAAGCCCTCTGAAAATAAGAACCTGTGTGATACCAGGTACTCACTGACTAAAAAGCATTCAACATCAAGGTTGAGAGGACCTAAAGTAGCCAAAAGTTTGAGAGGACCTAAAATGGCAATTACTTTTCTACCCATTCAATGAATATAGCAAAGCCCAAATAAATGATAGTAATGCCCTGAAATAAGGCACTGTGCAAACAGAATTACTTCAAAGTGTTTCAAAACTTTTAAAAGAATATTCCTTTATACGTCTGTGCCCTCTAAACCCACACGTCAATTTATACTCGAAAACTTGATTTTCTCAAATGTAAGCTCCAATTTCATAAAGTTCTCTAGTATATCATAACTGCTATGTTGCACAGATACTTTTTGCCAAATAACTGGTTAATCCCAAAAACTGAGAGGCCAAAAAAACCCTAACGTGTTCAATAATATGGATCAATTAATAATCAATATAACAAACACTGGTATAATTGCATTCTTTATGATCTATGAGAAAGTGATTTTTAGTTAGTTATCATCTTGCAACTTTATTAAGCCACAATGAATCACAATGAGCAGGAATTCTGTCACAAAGAAACTTGACCTAACTAAAGATGTTTTCTCTTCTATTCACCATGTGCAGTGCTTCATTTTTTCATTCTCAGACACTAATAACCTCTCATTAATTGTACATTAGCACAGACTAGTGGTGATAATTCACCACTGCACATATACAATTACTACACTCAAAATGTGCTGTCAAAACCAGAGTTCTGTTTCTCAAGGTTACTTGAAACAACTTGTCATCTTTCTATACATACATTTTATTATTACAGTTCTCTACTTTGGTCACAGTCTCATTTGGCTTCCTTCTCAGAAAGTGTTCAACAGTATCAAAATACTTTTCTACCCATGGAGCAGAGTGGCACAATAGGTACGAGCAGATTGTAAAGCATCAGCGAAAAAGAAAAGAGATCTAAGCTTACAGGAAATATTGAGTTTGAAATACCTGGGAGTATTTCAAAGCTCAAGACAAATTGCAAAACTAGAGACTATTAAGAAATTAGTTCTCCATAATGCGAAAGAATACATGTTGGCCTCATCTGAAAAATATGTATTAGAAGCAATATTTTAGAAATATTTCATCACTTATTCTTTTGCATTTCATGAAAGTCAAAATACCTGTCTTCCTGAAGTGCTGTACACTTAGCTTTGCCTTTTTTCCTACAATACAACCCTGAAATTATCTCAGTGAAGATGGGTCTTGCTATTGTAAAAACAGACATGCTGTGTCTAATGTCTCCTAATTTTTAAGTAGCTCCTGTTGGACAACAGTCCTGAGAAGTGACTTCTCTGATTCCAAAACAGTTTTCCAAGTCAAGGTTGTGTTCAAATCAATGGAAACAGCAAACCAGAAACTGGCACCTTCTTGCCTATCATTTCTCATCACTGAAGCAGCCTCTGGAGCCATGCTAGGCACCTCACAGTAAAGAGAAATCATAAAATACAGCCCATACAGCATTTTATTTTAAAAATAGCTGAAATATGGAACTAGTTAAAAGATAATACCTTCTCTACTCAAAAACTATTAACAGGCAGGAAGATTTAATCAGGAGTCCTTCACTATTGGAATACCAGTAAGCAAGCACCAGTTATTCTGTGAGCTTCCACTGCTTGCTCCTCAAGACAAAACTCAAACTGTAAGTGAAATTTGGTGAAACCACCTGGTGACTGTCATTAAAGTCTATTTCAGACTGCAAGTACTATGAATTATTTCCAAACTAAATAATTTAAGACTCAGAGTTTCGTACTTAATTTGAGAAATTGATTTTCTTTACATCTGCAAATTCTATACTTGAGAAATCAACTTTCATGTTCTCCATGAAGAAATTTTCATTATGCACACGTGTAGAAAGCTGCACTAAGCACAAAGGGTACAGCTTCTACTTAACAAGAAAGTCAAAAAGAGGCATTTCATACATTCCTCAAAAACATAGGTTGTCTGGGAAACTGAGAACAATCTTGTCTCGCAGCAGTTTGAGGGCATGACTGGAAAATATTATCCATGTAGCATCTCAAAGAAAATTTAATGCATCTATCAAGTACTAAGTAAACTCAATAAAACAAGCTTCCAGACAAAGTATTAAGTAATTCTCAGTTCCTCAGCCCACGTGACATTAATAGTATAAATGTTAAATGAAACTGTAAATTTTAGCCATAAAATTATAATTCAAAATTAAATCAGTATCTATGCAAGAACTAAATCAGTTGTCTACTACATGGAAGTTTTATTTAAAAATATATAAACTGCTTATGCTTGGACTACACTACCTAGACTTCAAAGAAGATTCAGAAGCAGTTTTATTAATGCAAACAGACACATCAATCCTTTGTCTGCTATTAGAAAAATAAAGAAATGGAGAGTACTTCAGCTTGTCACTCAAGAGCAATTCACTAAAAAAAAGTGGTCCACAAGTAAACTGGTTGCTATCATCTAATGTGTACAGATCTTACCCTTTGAAAAGTAAGCCAGAATAGAACTGATATAAAGTATTTATAATAAACATCCATTAATTCATTCCCAAAAAGGAAAAGACAGAATCTGAAAACTGAAGAACTAGTACAAGATGTCACCTCAACCTCAACTTTTCTCTTGTAATTAGAAATAGATAATGCAGAATTATTTCTGTGATAAAAATCAAGCATAAACAAGTTCCTAGAAAATATAATTGTTTGACCACTTTCAATGACACATGGGACAAAGAAATACATACCCAAATGAAAGACATGTTAAAGTACCATGAATATGTGTTGAGGAAAAAAAAATCTAATAATCTGCATGGTACCTGTGTTACCTATTTGACTACACAGCATAACTGATAAGGAAACTAGACTAAGAAGAGTATTTATGACAAAGTTATCAAAGACCAAATGCTGCCTACAGAAGTAACTGTAACTTGGAAGCTTTTTTGGCACTGTCAAAAAAGAAAGCACTTAAAAAAACTAAGAGCCTTCAAATATTTTGCTGTAGCAGATATGCTTGCCTTGAGGGGCCATTTTGGTTTAGTTGTAGCCTAGTCTTGGGGACTGAAGTACACTTAAGTGTTTTCTACAAGGAATGCAGCTTGTTTACTCTGAGCACTCCACATCCCAACACAAAGCCTGGTAAATGGGAACTACCAAAAGATTTGCTTCAAAAGCACAGTTGTATCTCACCTAAAAATGCCAACGTGATTTATTGCTATTTAGAGATGAATAAACATTTCAATGAGATGGTCAGATGGAAAAATAAGACAGACGCAGATACTACCACTAGAACTTTCAGTTTAGCCACCTCCCTACTTGTATAGGGAGTAGGGGACATGTTTCTCCTTTCCTCTATTCTATTCCAGTACAGCTCATCCATAGAATGGGTATGAAAACACTGCATTAAGGATGCTAAAAAGCAGAGACCTGCTGTGGTCAACACAGAAGAATCTGAACAGGCAAAGGTCTGATAAAAACTGATCTGATCCATAGTGAGTTAAGTTCCCTAAGAAATATTTGCTCCAAAAACAGGTTTCCAACAACGAGCTCTACTTTTGTCCTGTTTGACTTTAAGGTACTTTGAATGTCAACAAGGATCTGACAAAAGAGAGAGATGCAACACTTAACAACTAAATGTTTCCAGGGAAAAATTTTGTATTGTAGAAACTTTGACATTTGAGACATCTTATTTTCGATAAACAATTTAAGTAAAAGCATATTTAAGCTTTCATCTCTCTGATCTCTAATAGGACTTTTATTTATGCTAGAGTAATGTTATGTTACTTTTCCATATGTGGCTACTAAAGTCATTGACCAAAAATTAAGTTACAATTTCAACATTTGTTCCAAATGTTTAACATTTACAAAACTTTCCTGGTAATTTTATTTTCCACTGGATTGATGTTGCACAGCACAGTGCCACACTAGGTATCTATCACCTCACTGTCATGCACAGATACTAACTACAGCACCTGGTAGAAATAAAGCTGATCATGGTGCAGGTATGAGCTTACTGACTCCAGCTGTGGAGCTTGTGTGTTCAGATCATTTGACTATCTCTAAAAACCACTGCACTACATCACAGAGAAACCTTGCTGTTCAAAGCTCAATTCAGACAGATATTTCTTTTAAAAAATCGACCATAATTAAAAACATGTTTTAAAGCACAAGTTTTCTTCCCCTGCTTATGTCACTGAAAGTCAAAACTCTCAAGATTATGCTCTCAAAAAAATAACAATGTAGACTTTGAATTTCTTCATAAACATGGTTCTTAACCAAGACTTGTCATTCTATATGTAGTAACAAACTTTCCAACTTCAGTTCTCTGTCATTGTATTTCTCAAAACTTTAAGTAGGAAATTCAGGATCCCTTCAATTTGAGTCACAGAATAGAAAAATCTCATATTAATCTTAACTCAAGATGTTATTGTAAAAGTTTTATATTAATTTTATCATATTCTTGTAGTAATGGAAAATTAACATCTTATTTTAAACCCTCTTTGTCATTCCAGGACATGTCAATCTATGTAACAATGGAAACATTGCTTAGTATATTGTGTCACATTACCTCAGAAACATTTCGAAGTGTTTTACTAAAGCCTTTAGGTTTTTGTCAGGAAAGCACATCTTCCCCAATATTTCTGGTAGCTTTACTGTAAATAAAAGAAATAATGTTTACACCTGTTCTTGTAAAAGCAACTTTTAATTACTTTCATCCAGTATAAAGAAAAGAATATAAAAATTCCTTCTCCCCACAGACCCCACTTTTCCTTGCAAGCTACTCATTGATCTTTCAAAGCCTTACTAAATAGGAACATGCTGAGAAAGCGAATGCTGCTTGGTTTAATGACGTTTGATAGTGTACTGGAAGTAACACTGCTTTGCTTTTCTTAAATGAAGGCTTACAGAGCCAGTAAAAGATAACCAAATCTATGAATAGCCTAGGAGTTCTAAATAGATTAAAATGTACATTTAGCAAAGAATAAAATTTAATGTAATAAAGCAAACAGAAAAGTCACAAAGATATAAGCAACAGAAAAAAAAATAAAGCAACTTCGACTGAGCAGAGAGTTTTTCATCAGTTTACCAAACATCCGCAGCAAATGTTGAGATCCATAGATATATGAAGGAGGTGGCGGTTGATCACTTGGTGGATAATTTTCTGGCATCAATTTCCAGGACAAAACCTAAACATGAAACGTGAAGACATTGGTTATTAAATCTTTATAGCATCATAAATAATTTAGTCTACAGAACTTCAAATGCAAAGATAAGTAATACCAACAAAATCTTTTTTTGCATAGCCCTACTCTGAGGTCCACAAAAACCTTAATTATGGAATCTAGGGTAGTAACATTAAAATCTGTTACCTCATTCAGTTCATTGTTTCTTCTACCTTCAAAGCCAGTAAAAACCGTGCTCCCTTCTTTGCTAGGAGTCAAAGTTATTGGTGAAGACGACCCGCTATGGACAGGGGTTTCTTCAAAAAGAAAGAAAAAACAGAACAAATAAAATCAGAAATAAATTTTACTGCTTGTTTTGTGAAACTATAAGCCGTTAAACTCAACTAAGGTCTGCTGCAAAAACGTTTGAAGTCTTAAACACTGAAATTCAATAAAAGCTATCCTAAAATAGGTTTTCAGAAATGCAGCTCATTGAATACTGTGGAAAAATACAGTACCAGAGTACTGAGAATATTGCGTTATATTTCTCTCTTTGGTAATAATGCCTCAGAGATAAATAATTGACACAAAAAGTAATGAATTCCCACTTCAATCACACAACTCACAGTCCACACAGCACTAAAAAAAGAACAGAACTTTACACTTTGTTTAGACCAACAATTTGAAGAGCAAAAGCTACTTTTTTCCAGGTGCAAGAAGAGCTTAGGCATAGAAGCCGGGGTCTCGAGATGACGTCTCTTAGGCTGTGGGGAAGCGCTGCTTTCCGATAGCCTGTCGCAGTTGGAGCTGTGGCGAGTGGAACGTCTCAGCGACTGCAGGATTTCAGGCTCAGCTTTCCGCCTTTTCGGCGTGGCCGGCTCCCCTGTGGCGGGCTGGCTGTCAGTCGACTGAGGCGTGGGCGGATTCAGTAGAGGAGGACTTGGGGAAAGTTCCTCCTGATTCCTAGGAAATTAAGGCAGCTTTACAGAATTGAAGAGATGAGGGCTCCCCCCACAAAAGACATTCTTCCAGTTTCACACATCTTGTTAAACACTTATCCAGATGAGACAGTCTCCTCCCAATAACTATTAAAGTGATGAGGCCTTCTATTAAATACTATTTTCCAGAAGTATACTTGTTTTCAAATAAAAGTTAAAACCCACAAATACAACATTCTTCTACATTTTACTGAGGAGATGAGCAGTATTAAACTCCTTACATCCAACCTACCTGTTAGTATTTGTTGAGTTTTCTTTGATAGGAAGAAAGAACTTTGATGAGGTCACCTTCTTAAACTGAGCTTGTTCATAAGGATAGAGCAAAATTAATGGAAGTGTGAAGTCAAAGGTTATTCTCAGCCCATCCACCATCTCTTTGCATAACTCAACACTAGAGGGGAAAAAGAATATGAAAAGTTGCATGTCAAAAATTTTCAGCATAGTTGTACAAAACTGCCCTTTAATATGGACCATTAATATCATAACTACAATATGCTGATTTAATCACTAAGTAATTAAAAGCATACTTAAAAAGACAGTGATTATTCTCATTAACTTAGAGTTACAAATTTTTAAAAAGTCTGCTTCATAACCTCAAAAAAACGACACATTTTTCTGTTGTATTACTGGATTAATGAAATCTACTGTAGAGTAAACAAAGTTAGTCAGATGTTTTTCATGTAGCATTATTTTGTTTTTCCAAGTTTACTAGGCTGAAAACAGAGGCACAGAAAAAGGAAGTACTCAACAGACTGAATCTCTGTCTAAAAGGAATATGAAGAATTTGATCTATAGCTGCTAGGATGCAGTTAAGGCTGTGCTTAAGAGATATCCAGTGAACCAACAAAACCAGATAAATTTCCATTGGACATCAGCCTCCAATGGTCTGCTCCAGAAATCAAACACTACACTTAGAGGCTACTAGGAACTTCAGTTTTCGGCTTGTGCAAAAGACTCACAATGTTAGGTGGTGCTGTTACAGCAGAACAAAGAACACCAAGTGCAGCCCACCTGCACCGCCTCTCACCTCTATGAAGGTATTCCACTCTCATGTTTCAAGTGCATATATGTGTAGGGTGATAGAAATTTGATTCTGCCAAAATGACCCATGTTAGAAATTCCAAACCTATTACCATTTCATATCAGCTGCTAAAACTACTGCCTTTGTTTTTTTTAAATACTACAGTTAAATTGGGTTGGGGGACCATCATGTGCAGAAATTATACTAGATCCAATAAGGTCAATAACCTTCATTGTTAGAGTAGTAAGGGTAACATAATAAAACCATCAGTTGAACCTCTCCTACTTAATGGATCACTAAAACTATACACATTTGGAGAAGTTCCTTAAACATACACCTTTAAAAATTATAATGTGTGTACAAAAATTATAATGTGTGTACAACCTTCTGTTCATATTTCTGATATTTCTTCTAACTTTTTGTTTGGGAGATTATACTACAAAGAAAAAGTATTAATCTGTCAAAGAATGAATGACATCAACATAAACCTAGACACTCATATAGACCGAAGTATTTCAAGGAATAGTGTAATTACACACCACTGAAATAGAACATTGTAACACAAGTCAAGATCACTCCTAGATAAAATAAAAGACTGTAGACTTACATAAAGAAGCAGCCTCATCTAACACAAAGAGTCTTTAACATGAGAGAAAAAAACAACCAAACAAAAAACACCACACTGCAAATGTGGAGGGTTAATTTGTTTGTAGTATGGTAAAAGAATATAGAGCTCAGCTGAGAAAACAGAAACTAAGACACAATTAATTTTAACAAACAGGATTGGTGTTACTACCCACAGCTTCCCTACATATTGACTCTAGGATTTAAGATCATATGTCAACTGAAAAGAAAAAAAAAAACCAACCGGCACTTGGAGTTCTTTAGAAGTGTTTGTATTAATTCTTCATCCTTTATAAAACTTGAACCCCTTCAGTTTTATTTAAGCAGGACATTCTTGTATCAGATATGAAATTATTCACATTGACAACAGCAACACATTCTTCCAAACGAGTCACAATATTTACAAAAACTTACATGCTAAAACCGGATATTGATACTTTTGCATAATGACTTTTCAGAATATAGGGACTCTCACTGATAGTACAGCGTTACTGTACTACAGGTATCTGTCAAATACCTTAAGCCTTATAAACAGACATACATCATGGTATAAACTCACAGAAGTGAACAGCCATAAAACAGAACGCAAGGTCATTCTTCTTGTGACAATAGCACTGGACTAAATGTTACTTACTTCTTCTCTGGTGGCACATAATGAAGATTCATATTAGCATGTGGAGTCATTTGATGGTGCCGAGACCTTTCATTGGCTGAAAAAGCGGCATTAATAGCAAAATGTTTCACATATGACTCCAGGATGGTTATTATATTTGTCTGACAAGGAAGCTTCACTAGCTAAAAAGAAACAATAAATTAATGTCTTATAAAAACAATTAATAAGCATACCAAATTAAAACAGGAGCTTGTAATGTACCAACTAATTCAGTAAATGTCTAGTGAATGAAGCTATTTCAGGACTGAATAATTTCAACCCTTAAACTGCATTTTTGATCAATGCTTCATAAACATCTGGAGCAACAAAAAACATGGTCAGGTTAACAAGCTTGCTGCATTTCTAGCTTTAAAACCAATCTGCATTCTAAAATACAGTTGGGTACTGAAACACTACACTTAAATATGACAAGTCATTGTTTTAACTATAGAGAAGTCTGCTACATTATTGGTATTCTTCCTTATACTGTCTAAGCTCACCTTTACCACGAAATTAAAAAAACAGAACTTGTACACACAAAAACTACTTTTGATATCTTCCTCACCCTCCCATGAACATTCATTTCACAACTTTTATTTCATACCCTTTTTCTTCTGTTAATATAATAACAGTCTTCCTCAAGCTTCTTTTTCAAGACTTCAGGAATTTCTATGCTTATTGCTCTTTCTTCCATGTCCCTTTTTGTATGAGTGTCCTGTTCTTCTTTCTACAACAGATCAGTGCAAGAAACAATGTATTGTTTGTCCTCATGAATATTAGTGAAAAAAGAACTTCAGTAGTCAGGATGCAATATAACAATCCATTTTTCTCATACAAAAATAAAATTGTATTATTTATGGAATAAATATTTAAGTGGATAATAGTCTTACTGTAAGCTATTTAACAATACTGGTTTTGAAAGCATCTGCAAATTCATTTCTTAAAACTTTTTTTTTTTAAATTTAGCATTCTCTTAAGTATTAAACAAACAAATAAACAAACAAACAAACCCACAAAAAACTCCCACCAAAAACCCCAAAACCAAACCAAACCAGAAATCTGTTAGGTTTTGTTGCTTCGGATCACCCTCCCTGTACTACTTAGATTCCACACACCTTCAGAACAACTGTAGAAAAATAAATGTTTTTTCTTGAAGTCAGTCCTCTACATCTTAATTTAAGACCAGGGCTGACGTGTCTATGTCACAGTAAAACACACAAGGAACCTGCTGCTATTAGGAATTGTCCAACCTGCACAGATCAGTAAATTTTTACAGCACCCACAAAACTGGAAAATCTAGTCTCCTACATTTTCTCCACATAAGCCTTATGTGTAGGAAGAGGGGAAAAGAAACAAATTTGTGTTTTTAGATTAATATCAAATAACTCTACAAGATTATGACATACTGTATAATTTTTGAAATCTCAACAACAGTAGAGACCAGGAGTAAGAAAATTATGGTTTTAATTCCAACTAAATTACCACCTGTGGCCTATATTTCATCTAATTCAATTTTTCCAGATTTTCAAGTACAGATTTTTAAATTCTATTAACTTAGGGAGCTCATGAATATACCATTTCTGTCCTCTCGTCTATGTCACTTTCTTCACTTTTTATTTCTTCATCTGTTCCTTCATCACTGTCATCAGAAGAAGAACTACTTATAGCTGCATAAAAGAGATTTCACATATTTATCTCACGTTATTACATTGCAGAGGTTATGATCAAACAATTTCAGGCCCCAATGCAAAAAAAAAAAAAAAAGATGAATAATTCTAATTGAATTAAACACACAAGTATTATTTACAGCACGCTATAAACATCTTAAATATGTAAGATGAGTTTATAGGAAGTATTCTTGCATCCTCTCTAAAAACACTCACTTTTAAAAGCTCCCTACATTGCTGAACATGCAGGGATCTTCTCAATTTTCATTGGTCTTTAATTCTGAACAGGGAATTAACACATTAATCATTCAATCAAAAGGTCTGGATCTGTGCAGTGACAGTTTCCAGAAAATCAGTTAAGTGCCAGCCAGTGTTCCTGCTAGCTTTCTAGTTACAAAGAAAATTGCAGGAAATTAAAGATCTGTCTTGAAAGTGAAAATCAGCCAGTCAGCTGACAAGAAACAGACCTTTGTGCCAGGTAGACTAGGGAAAAATAATCTTACTGCCTCCTTCTTCATATAACTGCCTCTGTGTATTTCAGATAGGACCATGATACTCTTTCATCATCCTGATAGCAAGTTACAGCATGCACTGCTCCCCAGGTCAAGAAGTTAAAGGCATCCCACCAGTTACCAAAGGATGAAAATAAGCTCACAGTTTTCACTGCTCTCATCATTTTCTTCAGCAGGAAGGCTTTTTAACACAGAGTCAACACCAGGCAACCTGCAACGTCTCTTCTTTCTTCCCTTTCTTCTCCTACAGAACATAAAATTGTTCACTGAAATTTGGCTAATATTTAATTTGTTTACCCTAGCTAATTCAACTACATGCAAATGCACAGGAAACATGTTTCAGTTATTTTCATTAATTAATGCTGAAATAATTTGGGCAATGCTTATTTGAGAGTGGACACCTTAATATCTGCACAGTAGCTCATATTCCTGTTCTCAAGCAGATCCTCAAGCCCTGGCCAACCAATATTAGATTATTGCTTTTGGCTGAAAAACACTTCAAGTTTTCCCAAGTTATTTTGCAAGTACATTTCTTTGGGAAGATGTAGATCCAATATACAAGCATTTTGCACAATAGTTAAGAATAACGTAGTTATTAAGTGTTAGTCTTTTAGAGTGGTGCTTAAGAACAATACATAGATATCTACTTCAGTATGAGAAGAGTAGCTCTCTACAATGCACTGACCGTACTGAGTACATATCTACCATCTACAGCATGAGCTAAGGCCAAGCTCACTTGTAGACTTGTATCTTTTTGAATTTGAAAATTAATCTCTCATTTATTTTGAGGCCCAAAGGATTTCTTACATGCGAGCCACAGCCTTCCGAGCCAATTTACGCTGTAATCTGCGGTTTTCGTCTGTATCACGAAGAACATGATCTTCAGCTGCCCATCTATCCCAGCTAAGGATAAGTAGAAAGAAAATTAACAATGACTATGAACACATGCTATTCATGATTACTAATGAATTAATATACATTAAATCTACAAAGCACTCTTTTAATGTCATTAAGAAGCAACATCTGTATCACAAGGTTTGCGTTCTTCTGCATTCACGTGGCTTCAACTCTCATTGCTGTCTAAAACCTCTCGAGCTTTGACTTCACATGCAAGAGCGTTTGTAACACCAACACATGCTGTCGATCACAGTCAGATGCTGCACTCATGTATTGGCCTTGATAATCAAACAATCCAGGTCTAGATTTAACAAAGCATAAACTTTTATTAATGGAAACCTAGGAGACACAAGTATATGTCGCAGACAGATATCCCCTGAAGTTTAAACTCACGGCTATCAAACTGATTCACTGAAATTTATGGATACAGATCAATGTGTCAACATGAGCAAGTATACTAAAGGCATTTACAAAACCAAAAATACTCCTGAAAACAGCAGTCCTTTGATATTCAGTGCAATGCCTGTCTTTGCAGAATAAAACAGAAGAAATGGGAGAAGTGAAACAAGACATACAGGTTCTTACCTTCTGTTCCAACCGTTAAAGTGGATCAGATATTCTGGAATCTTTCTGCCTTTCTCATCTTTCCCAACAACAATATCAACAATCTGAAACAAACATTGAATAGTATGTATTAAAAAGCAAGAGAAAGTAACCCTTCCAGTATTTAGAGAGTTTATACACAACAAAGAAAATTAAATTAAACGGACTTATTTTGCCAGTTAACACTGACATGAGCAGAAGATATGGATTATACTAAACGGTCAGAAAAACTAGCCTTCTTGTTGAGTACTTTTAACACTGGAGGCTGCTCACCATCTTTGTCCTGTCCTCAAATATCCCATGCTTTCAAGACAGACAAAGAGCGATGTCAAACAATGGAGTAGCACAATATGGATATGCAGATTTGGGCTATTAATGTTTTCTCCTGTGTGCTGTCTCAAGCCCACAAAGCAGGAGAAAACACTTCTCTTTATATAAACCCCAGAATGCTGCCCTGTTGAATACCACAGAATCTCAGCCACAAAACATTAAAATGCTTTGTGGATATCTGAGCCTTTGTTTTCTTTCTCTTTCATGCATGGGCCAGTCTGAAAGAGCCTGCACCTCAGAAGGAAAAGATGGATCTAGTGGATCATTAAGAAAAGCATTGGTAATAGTAATAACAAAGGAATCGTGCAGCCTGCACTTGAGTAGCTCTCAGTAGATCATGTATCAGCAGTTAGGCTACAGTGATGTTTTAATTTAAAAACATGTGTGATGTTTAATTTGGGAGTCCAGAGTTTAAGAACTATTGATGGATTCAAGGACAGTTATGCTATTTAGGGTATTTGAAAGTGAGGAAGAAAAGGCACTACACAGTTTTGCACTCAGGATACCTCTGTGGATAGCAACTAAAGCTGCTGGGGTTGTCAGAACATGAGAATATGTGTACAAACAAAAGGGCAGCCCAAAATATTACAGGATGGTGGTGTTCCTAATCAAAAGTGCTTGAGAAACACAGACCTACACAACTAGTAAACTTCCAGCAAAAACTACTGATTTGGTCAAGAATTCAGTTGCAATACTTTCCTTTTCATCCCTTTCTGTAACAAACAAAACAGCCAAACAAAAAACCAACCAAACAAAAAAAACAAAACAAAACCCCTCTGTTTGCAAGTCGGGTATAGATGATTTAGGACTGCAAAATAATCCTGTATTTACATAAAGCTCTGTAATTACTATTACTACTCTTAAGGTCAGGCCTTACTGAATCCTGTATTTACATAAAGCTCTGTAATTACTATTACTACTCTTAAGGTCAGGCCTTACTGAATCAGTCACCTCCTACTCCAACACTTAGGATCCACCGCGCACTGCTTGCTATCCTATTTCCGTATACTCTCTGCATCAGCGGTACCACTTAAACCCTTCTGAAAGGCAGAAGGGCAGCAAGCGTGGGAAAGCATGAGGGAGAATAAATCTATCTACGCTACGCAACTGCGGGGATGAAAACCAGATTTCAGAATTACTTTGCAGGTGTTCAGCAGAGAACAGAAGGCGGGAAGCGCTTCCGACACTCCCAGAAATCCTGGGCGGCCCCGCTCTACCTGTCGCGACAGCCAGGCCCCGAGGGCCCGGGCCCCATCGCCTGTCACCCGCCTCTGCTCCCCAGCGCTCTGGGAAAGGCCCAGAGGCTCCTACACGGCTGCTACGCGCTCCCTCGCCCCCGGGGCTCCGTGTGCGGAGGGACAGAGCTGAGTCTCGCCAGGGGACGGGCCTGAGCCGCCCGCAGGGAGCGATGACGAGGGGAGAGGCCCGGCGGGGCTGGCACCGCCTCGCTTCGCCTCCCTGCCCCGTGCTGGCGGGCGGCCCCCGCCCCGCGACCTCTCCGCCTTCTCCCCCCTCCCCGGGCCAGCGCCCGTTTCCCGCAACAAGTGCTGCTGCTGCCGGAGCCGCCTCCGAATCCCCGGTCGGGCCCGCAGCCCTTTCCCTCCCGCGCCGCCTCCCGCCCGGGAGCGCGCGCAGCGCCCGGCGGGAGCGGTAACGGGAGAGCGGGAGCGGTAACGGGAGCAGGCGGGCCGCGCGCCGGCCCCGCCCCGCGCGCCCGGGGACGAGGGGGACGGGCCGGAGGGGGGACGGGGGCACGCGCGGCCGGTCACCTTGGCATCATAGAGCACTTTGGCTTTGGTGGGGTCGGGCTCGAAGCAGAGAACTCTCTCTCCCCGGTGGAACTTAAATTTCATTCCCCGCGAGGTCATTTGTTCATCATGGCGCAAAGGAGAAGAGCCCCGCCCGCTCCCGCGGGGAGGTGCTGCGGCCGGCGCGGCCCCGCCCCCGGCTCCTCCGGCAGGGGCGGGCGGCGCAGAGCCAGTCGAGGTGCTGTGCACTGGTACCCCAGCTCTCCTCGGTGGAGTGGTGCTCGGCCCCGGCCACGGCAGGGATGAGCTGTCCACCCGTGCCCACCCCGCTGGTTCCGCGAGGTGCGCGGCACGGGCGGCTGGGAGCGGGCGAGGGAGGGGCGGCGGCCGGGGGACGGGTCCCTCCGAGCGAGAGGGCGGCCGCCTGCCCTGGGCCGGGAGAGCCCGAGCAGGGGGAGGCGAGAACGCTCGGGCGCGGTTTTGCCGGCCGTGCTGGCGGGGCCCCAGTGCCCCCGGGGCAGCGCCTTGCGCTAGGCCTGTGCCCGCCTGCGGGACCGGATGCACCCCGAGGAAAACGGCTGTCCTCTCTGCTGCTGCTGCCCCTCACCAGACGTTCCCAGTCCTTACCCTGTTTCCCGTGTTCTCTGCTCAGCAAAGAACAGCCCCTACTCCCAAGTGGGCTATGCATATATTGTAACCTCCTGCAAGGTTTGTTTTCCTCTCCATTGTTCCTTCATTGTTCTTCAAGAAAATAAGCTCGAAATAAGTAGGCCGTTGCCTTAGAGTTTGATTTATCTTTCCAATGTTCAATTTGAGATTCCACGAGCGTGCAAGTAGTGGAAATAAAATCAATACACAGCTTTCTTGCCAGTGCACTGATGCCTGGAAGGGACTCAGCCAGAGGAACACTGCAGTTTCCCACAGGATGTTAGTTATTAGGTGCTTCCTCAGGCTGTTACAGTTTTGATGCCAGTTCTGCATTTCTGATTTACACAAGACCATGACAGAGCTGAGAGGCCTGGGCTTAGCCAGCCTGGCCAGTTAATTTGTGATTATTTAGCATTTTTGAAGTTGCCTTTCTATAAAAGCTGTTCAGGAGGTGGATTACTCTAAACAGAGAAAGGCAATCCTGCAATGGAGCATACAGTAGTCCAGTGCTAAGGGGAAGAGAACTTTAAATCGTCTTTTTTTTTCCAGTAACAAAACTGGAAACTGGCAGGAATGCCTTGGGAAAGAACAGGGAGCTGCTAGGGTATTACCAGATTTCTGAAGGTAAAAAGTGATACGGGGTGCCCAGAAAACAAGACTCTGAGAGGGTAGGTATCCTTGGGATAGGATGGACCAAGTACTCAATTTCTTTTGATTCAAAACTTACCTGTTTTTTATAGTGGGGGTAGTGGGAAAAATCTGCAAACTTGCTGCTAAGAGAGAGTGGAGTGAGAGAAGCCAATTGATGGAAAAGAGTGAGAGAAAATTAAGAAAGTGTTCTGACATTGTTCAGAGCCCGCTGCTGCTAAGGTTAACAAACAGGCTCCAAAAATGCATGGATTCAATGTCAATTGCAGAAAGTGTCACTGAAATTCTCTTCTTTTTTTTTTTTTAAGATAAAGCAAATGTTGTTGGACAGTTGTAGAATAAAGGTGCTTCCAAGGGACTACCATGCTTTTAAAAATGGGGGAAAACAACAACAACAAAACAAGGGAAGGAGAACCACCAACCTGTGCTTTGTGTCCCTGCCTCCAACCTGGTCTTAAGAGTACTCACACCACTTCTGCACTAACAGCCTTACATATTTCCACACTGCCTCCTAGATTCCCGTTTTATTTCCTCCCCACTGGTGTCCACTTGCAGACTCTGCTTCTTGTTCATCTTGTCTCAGCCTCTCCTACTTCACCCCAGCCCACTTTCACGGCTCCCACCCAAGCTACTCCTCAAGCCTTTTGACTCAAATTTCTTATTTGGGTTTCCTAACACATATACAGATCTCTGCCATAGGATTTGAGATCCAGTTGTTCCCTGCCTATCCTCTCCCAGTTCCCACACTCAGATAGGTGCACATGTGCATCTGTCCTTATCTCCCTGAGCCACCTGGCTGTAGATGATCCTTGCCAGATTTCCCACCAAAGCTCCTCCTCTAGCAGGACTTTTAAAAACCTGTATGTGGGCTGTGCTTAAATAAGATCCACCCAGAGGGAACCCAGAGAGGAGAAACTGCTGGTGTGTTTATGAAAAACTCGCCCTGGCATAGTGCTACGCAGGCAATGCCTTCCTCTAGATAAAATGCAGAATGTGGATTTTTCAAAGGTACTGTGTTCTTCATAGCAAGGGCTGCCGAATGGCTGTGAAAAACTAAAAAAAAAAAAAAAAAACTAAAAAAATAGGAAAATGGTGTCTGTGTGTGTGCATGTACGTACTGCCCATGTAATGCCCGTGATGAGTTGTGCCTCAGTTGTATGCACCAAGTGTGCTCCAAGGGGAAGTCACAGACAATGGAGCCGTATCTGGGGCAGTGTTTGGGATAAATGTCCCAAGTGAGATATACCAGCAGCAGGGCTTGTTGAATACTGCTGAATCAGGAGATGAGCTGACCTACCATGTATTTTGAGGACATTCCCAGGACACTACATTGCCTCCAGCAAATAAAAGAGCTTTTACAGCTCCTCTGGGAGACAGTGGCTTGGGAGAGGAGACCCCTGGCCTGCTGCCAAGCAACCCCTGGCAAAGCGCACCCAATGAGATCATGAGGGCTAATTCGGCAGAATGAGGAACTATTTCGACTGCCCGTCTCGCTGCAGGCTCAAAGCACACTCTGAGAAAGTTTTATTCAAGAACGGGTTTTATTTGCAACAACGCAACGCCCGCTGTTCGCAGACGGGGAGCAACATGGCGGCGGCTCGCAGGGCCCGCTGGGAGCTGTAGTCCTGCGGAGGGCTGGGGCCGCTCCCTCGCCCCGCAGGGAAGGGGGGGTCAGGGTCCTCCTCAGCGTCTCCCAAAGAGGAGGATTTCCTGCCTCGTCCCTTTCTGCACAGCGCTCTGGGGAACACCGAGGCTCAGGCTGTCCGGATAAGAGGGGTGCCAGCGTCGGCAGGCGGGCCAGTGCCTGCCCACCGTTCTGTGCAGAGCTTTTCCTGACCCCGTGCGTCAGGAAAAACAAACAACTGGTGTAACCCCAGTTTTACCCCCGTTTGCTGTTACCAGGCATCTAGTTATACACTTGCAGCCCAAAAAGAAAGGTGACAGCACTCTAAAGACATACCCAGTTACTCTGGCAAGATGTAATATGCATAGCTGGGTTGGTTGCCGTTGTTTGCCCCCTCCCTGATTTCCATTATTTTGCCTGGGATCGGTGTTAGGGTGGCAGGTGTGTATTTACCTGGGTCACCTGAGCTGGCCCCGTGCTCAGCCCGCACACGCTGGAGGGGAAAGCACGTCAGCTGAGGGCAGCAGAGACAAGTGGTGCTTCTAAGATCTCCAGTGTTATTATACTTATAAATCCTGGTGAAACTTCAACTTACACTTGAGAGAGTAAGAGACTTTAATTTATACTTAAGTAATCCATAATTTTTTTTATCCCTGCAATGAGTTTTTGTTTAAAATCTCTTCTTCATTCTTTCAGGACGGACAAGGCGAGCAGAAACTTTTCAGCATTCTGAGGGTATTTTGGCTTTAAGAGGCTCTCATCACATTGCCCAGATTGGAATCCCTTAAAACTGTATAACTTGGTTCCTAAACTTTTATTCAACAGCCATCTTCTGAATGTTCTCTTGTATGTTTTGTTTGTTAGGAAACAAAATTATTTGTTTTGGCGTTGATCAAGGCAAGATGATACATTATTTCTGGCAGAGTGATATTCTTCTTTTTTGCCCACTCATTTTTCACAAGTAGTTTTAGTATTAGGATCATGGAAATTTTCCCATTAATGTTATAGGACACTCAGAGGAAACAGGACATCTACAGTGAGCGGAGGAGGAGGCAGTTAAAATCCAAGCACAGCTCATGAGAAAGAAACAATAATTGTTCAAAGAATATTGTACTGCATAACAATCTTGCTGGATTGCAGCACAGAGAACACAACTTCCGTGTGTGTGGTTGCACATTTAATGAAGCAATAACCCAGTTGTTCTCTTTCTGAAGTTAATAAAAAAATAGCTTGAAAACCAACATAATGCTATCCTTGATTTTTTGAGGTGATCCTCAAAAAGCTCAAAGCTCCTTTAATAAGGAGAACATACTTCTTCAGTATCTCTGAACTATATATAGAGTTATATAGAAATACTAAACTGTTTGCTTAATTTTATTAAGGCAAACCTTGTTCATTTCAAATCTAAAGTTAGTCCCTAGTGTTTACACTCATTTCTGCTGTTTACATTGGCTTCATAAACCTTCAGTATAAACAGAGAAAAAGAAGTAAGAATGTTTCCCATGAAACAGTTCAAGAAAATCCTGACATCACTTAAATAAAGCATACTTTCTGCTTCAACATAATTAAATTGTGAGATCTTAAAAATAAAAACAAAGAGAAGAAAAAAACCCACCCCAATTTACTGTAAAGCTACAGACATCTCTGGGATAAAAAAGGGCTACATATGAGGAGATAATCATTACCTATGAAGGACATTCCTCCTGATGTTCTTGTTTGGGTGTCTCTTTCAAACTTTGGCGGTTTCAGCCAAAGCAATTGTTGTTCCTAGGGACAAAACTAACATTTATTCTGCACAAGGAAAAAAAATCAAAATAATCTTTGCTTAAGACCCTCAAGGATTTCAGCAGGCTGGTGGCCTTAGTGTCACAGATGTGCCTTCTGCCATCCCTGTGAAGGTAAAACCAGATTCTTGCAACTGGGCTACATTTTTAACACCAAATAAAAGAAGTCAAGGACTGCTTTTTGGCCAAGTGCCAAGACTTGGCCTGATCCACTTTACAAAGCAATTGCTTCCCTTCCATGAACCTAAGACACAATCATTAGTATGTTTGTGCTTTTTTGTTGGCTCCTTCTTTTCCTAAAAAGAAAAAAAAGAGGGTTATTGGACTGATGTTTTCATAGTATGAAGCTGAGAATATATATGCTATGCCTTGAAGGACCTGAGGACAGTCAGGTCAGAAAAAAAGGTGATGCTGGGCACAGAAAGGGGAAAACAGGGAGGCTGATGTGGCATTTGCCTGGTGTGTGCTGCCCGCCAGAATGGGCTGCACATGCACCATCTCCTGGTCTGGACTCTGTCTGGGACAGTGCCAGCTGACATGAGCCAAACTTTTTCCAGGACACACGCTTGCAGTTAAGCATAATGGGCAATTAGCAGCTTAAGCTCATTTCCAGGCCCTGTTTTTTTCTAGTACTGTAGTCATAGCTTTAGAGTACTTCAGGCAAAAAACATTATACTTCATTTGACCAGTAGAGATCTCTTTAATTTTAGAAGGTCTGAGGCCAGAGTTCCTTGAAGAAGCTCAAGAAGTTTCTGCTTCTGGCTGTTTTCTCTCTCACCACCACCAGCTGTCCTGGCACAGCTGTGTGCACAGCAAGGAGCCTGATCTGAGTATGGGTTGAGTCTTTATAGTTGTAGCAAAATCGAGCAGAAGTTTGGGCTGAAGTATGAATAACATATAGTAAGAAATAGTCTTAAAAAATAATCACGACTTAAATATCTCCATGTGTAGTTATTACAAAATACAAATTACATTTGACTTCAGTGGTTTTGCCTTGGTTCCTATCTTGTGAAGTAACAATAATACTTCAAGACAGCAGGGAACTAAAGCTAAAACTTTCACACCTTTCTGGTTTAAATGAACCATGAAGTAATCATGGAGTGTGAAGTGGTGCTGGCAGCAAGGCATGAAGCCTGCAGACATCCAGGCAGCAAGCTGCACAGTGCTTGGACCTTCAGTTGTATTTGCAGTTTTATATTCAGATTTGCCCTTTGGTAGCCCGAGACTCTTTGGAGACTCTGAACACACTTATTCTGAGAGAGGCTTGACCGTGGTAGCAGAGTGGGGTCAGTGAAGCTGCAGAAGTATTTGAGGGAGAAAAAAAGGATTAAGTATTCATAACCACAAGTAATTCAAAGGGTGTTCATTGAGGTTTTACAAATGCTCAACCCCATACATATTGAATAAATATAAAAAAATTAGACAAAATTTTGCTGGTTTCCTACAGGGTTATTTTATGTTGCTATGGAGGGCAAAAGTCATAAGAGGAGAGGTAGAAATAAGGTATATATACATACCACACATCATAGAACTTAATTGTCCGGAGTAGAAAACATACTCTGGGCATTAGGACTGTGCATAGTTTTCTTGGGAAAGAAATGGCTCTCTTGGAATGCAAACCGCCCTTATTCCTGGCCTTTGCACTGCAACATCGTAAATAATGCAGTCAGTTACTGCCCCAAAGTCAGGAGCTTGGAAAGGAAAAAGCAAATACAGCCACTATGGCTGCCTTGGTGCCCAGGGAAGTGCAGAGCGAGGCAGGGTGCGTAACAGGGCAATTCCAGTGGGGAGGGAACTGGGGCCATTGCAGGAGAGCTGGGTGGATGGGTGTTTTGAGGCTGAGCAGAAGCAGCTAGTGCCCGAGAGAGCAGAGGGCACTCCCTGCCCCCAGTCTGAGGGCAGAGGAAGCCATTTCCTGGGTATGTGGAGCATGGCCAGGCTGTGCACCAGCACATCCCTGGCTGTCGGAGAGGATCACCAACGGTGTGAGGAACACAGCCTTAGGAGTCAGCCTTTTCCATTCTGCAGTGCCCACAGCACAGAACAGTGTTTTTTGGTTTCTTCTTCCTTGGAAGGCCACTCCCTGGGTATTGATGCTTGTATTGCTCTAGAGCAGCTTCTTGTTGCAGGCAGTCCCTTGATGTGGTCTGCAGAAAACTCCTTGAGTTCAGGCAGCTGCACAGGCTGAGGTGAAATCCTTTACATGTAGGGGAGACCTTGGGATGCACACATGACTTTTGTTTTCTTCTTTAATGTAACCACTGTAACCCCAGCAGTCCTAGGCTTTTCCGCACCCGTTTTCTATTTCAACATTTTTTACTCTTTTTCCTCTTTCATTGTATCATTTGTTGTCTCCCACAACCATGTGGTTTTTCTGGGTTTTTTTCCTCACTCATCTCCCATTTTTGTGGGGTGGGGAGAGATGAACTGACACTTTGTTTTGTAAAGAAATGGGCTGATATCTCTACCTGGTGTGGAAGATCTGTGACAAAATTTGCATCTGCTTTTTCACCTAAGCCTTTTTTTCATTCCTGTTCAATTTTCTAAGTAGGAAGCTTGAGAGAACTTCCCTGAAGCTTTCTAGTAGTGCTCAGGAAAAACTTCCAAGAAAAGAAACTTCCGCCCTGCCCACGCCCCAGCTTCTCATCCTCTCTTGTAGCCTTCAGCTCCCCACACCTCCTGCTCACTTGGTTGGAGTTCACATTCCCATTAATATTCTTCGGATGTAGGAGGTTTTGCATGACTTGGAAAGGGAAGGGTGAGTACATGTGCAAGGTCAAGATTTTTCCTCATGTAGATGTAAGAGTGTGAACTGGCAATTAATGAAAGTAAATGGTGGTTGATAAAAAAACCTGACCCCGTGCCCTTACTCAAAGAGTCAGAAAAGTTGATGTTAAGTACAGGTAAGTGAATTGCACCTTCTCCTCTTTATCTTCGCAATTACCTTTTGCAAAGAAAGGCATGTCCTCATGCTGCCAAACATACTGCGTATCTTCAGCTGAAGTGCTGGTACAGTAAAGTCTTTCTTTTCATATGTCCATTCTTTTGCTAAGCTCTATTTTTCATGGTCATCTTATTCCAAAGTATAAAGAAGGGGAGAGACTTTTAAAAAAGAAATACCTGAGATAACAAGATACAGTGTGGTCTTTTATTCTGTAAGGTCACTCAGTCAACAGCTTATGTTCCTCCCTTTGCTTCTGTACCTGTACATTGAATAAGTCTGACAAAGCAAAGTTTAAGAAGTCAAAGTATAGACTGTCATTGAAATATGATTTAGCATTCTTGAAAGGTTTAGCAGTCTCTAGTGCAACAGGATGTGGATTATACCACTTGTGGAAGATCAGTGTTAAAAGTTACCAAGGTAACCTTTGGAAGATACAAATAACAATGCCTGCTATAATGAAGATATATTTCCTTGAAGCATTCTTGAAAGTTTCTCATCTGACATGACAAGAGCACTTCTGAATTATTTCTAAATGAACTGACATGGCAAAATCCATATGGGGGAGACTGTTTCTTAATATACTTTTTTCATTAATGGTGGAGATAGGGCCAATTTTAAAGTTTTAAATTTACATTTTCGTGTGTTTATAATCTGTCCAGTAGTTTGATATTTTTCATGCTTTATTGGGCCCCTGTGCTTTTAAGTGATTTTTTCTTTACGTAATTCACAAAAGTTTTTTAGGCATCTCCTGAGTTATTTAGACCTTGAGCATAAATTTCCGTAGTTAAAACATTTTTTGGATATGTATTTTATTTTCTTTCTTGCTTGGATAACTCCAAAATGACTTTAGCTTGAAACCTGGTGTGTAGTTACTTTGGAACAGAATGTCATTTTTTTGAGTGCTCAGAAGAAAATTCTCTCTGAAACAGTGAAGCCCTCCATGCTCTTCCTTGCAGAACATGTATTTGCAATGGAGCCCCTTAGTTTAGAGTGGCAGTCCAGGCTTCATGGTAAATAACCATGAATGGCCCTTGCTATTCTCAGAGTGAGTGTCTGACTGATAGCTTTTGGAAAAATAAGTATAGGAAAGGGTGCAATACTGGGAACAGTTGTGTGTCTTCTCACATTTTCTTCCTCTCTTCCCAAGCTGAGACAAATTCTTGAAGTCAGACAATAGACCTGTCTACAATTATAAAATTAAGGATATTTGGCATGAGATAGAGGTCAGAGGTGGGCTTATGAGTCAAGGACTAAGCGTGGTGAGCAGCAGATGGTGTGGGAAAGAATTTGTGGAGCCACAACTGATCTCTGTGAATTATGCATTTGTGGCATGAAATCCCATCCTCTCAGTCCTTCCTTTGCTTTCAGGCTCTGAGTGATTTGGAAACCAGTTCAGAAATATAGCGTAGAAGTTCTCCATCCCTTCTACCCACTCAATCCATCCTAATTAATATGTAAGGAAGGCTACGCAAACCAGTCTGAAAATGGGAATGGAAAAATAGAGCTTTTGTTTTTCCTCACTCTTCCATTGCCAGAGATTTTCTCCCATTTCTTAGAATACCACCCAACATTCAATTCACAAAGTTGTCCACAATGAGCTTCCTCCAGGCTTTTCTTAATATTGTTTCACTGTGTGTAAATACTACTGTGAAAAAAAGACTAAGTGATGAAGACTGACTGTGCAGGCCAGTGCCTGGGTCCTTCTCCCAGGAGGTAGGACCTGGACCTACCCCTGTTCCAGTCAATATTTAATTATTCACAGAGTCTGAAAAATGTCAAGAGGAGACAGAAATGTCAGTCTAGCCTAGTGCAGCACCTGGAGACCACAGCAATTCCTCAGATATGGGGAGAAGTGGATTTAGATATTAAAGGTAGACAAACTGCCATAGCCCTGGTCTACACCACCTCAAAATAGTTCTCTTCAATGAACTGAAAGTAACAACTCTTTTCCTCTGATAGTTGTGTGATTTTTTTCCCTAATCAAACCTATCTAATACCTAATATTTAAACTGTTTTCCCAGTTAATGGGACTCTTTTTTACTTTCTTTTCTTTTGCTTGGTTTTAGAGAAAAGATTTATTGTTAAAAATCTAATAATATAAATGTTCCCACTGTGTCTTATTAGTAAAATTGGGGGATAGGTTATGCTAATTTAAAGCAATTACTTCCTCTTGTTGATTACTCAGGCTGCTGTCACTGGTACTTAGAGAATTAAAAACGTGCTTTCATATTCTTTCAAGCCTTGAGTAATTCCTTTCTCAACATACTTATTTAGTGCTAAGTGTCTTTGTTCTTTTTTGTCTATTCTGCCTTCTGGTATTAGTTGGTCTGCTCTGGACTAACCAGCCTTTCCCAGGGAAGAATGGTTCAGCTAAAAGCCACACAGTGCAATTTGTTTCTTTTACCATTTGCCAATACAACTAAACAGAGGTAATGCACCCTGAAAAGAGAAAGCAGGAAAGCTTTTCAGATGGTAGGCTCACCTGTGTTCTTTGGTTTTTTTGCTGGAGGCTGAAAATTCAGCAAAACACATGATTAGCCCATGTTTGAAATTCCCTGTTTTGCTGGAAATTAATCACAAGCTAAACTCAGTTCCTATTCAGCAAAGAGTATTAACACACACTGAAATATTAGTACCTACTTTGGTGTCAAAAACTGTGCCTAAATCTTTTTTTTAATAAGAGAACACTTCTTAGCTGTCCTTCTTGCCATTCTGTGTGCATAATTTGCAGAAATTTTTACTTTAAAGTCGTGCAGATACCTAAACTCCCAACACACAAAAATAGTTTGCAATCATGTGTTTGAAAGTAAGCTGATAAGATACAGCAAAGTTACTCAAGAAATGACTGCCTGGAGTTTTACTTCTGCTGCCTGGATGGATGGTGACAAGAGTCATCTTCAGCAAAAGCAAGATCTTTTCCCTTGGTTCTTTTCTATAAGCACTGAGCACAGAGATCTTCGCACCAGCCCCTAGGTGATGCCCTTCTGTCTGGCAAACAGCCAGTTCCAGCAGCATCTTCCACCAACAGCGTGCATCACTGTGGGTGCTGTAGGAATAAAGGGACCTGGCATTCAAAGGAGGCCAAAACAAAAGCTGAGGAAAATAATGGAAGTTCTGGAATCATCGTTGTGACAACACTGAAGGTTCCTGCTTTGTCACATCCAAAGTCAAGAGGGGAACATCATCCCTATTTATGTTCAGCATGGTTTCTCCAGGGAACCTCTGGAGCTCTTCAAGGCAGAAGAACAGACATGAGGGTGATGCCCAGACTGTAGGATATAGGACAGTCTGGTATGCTCTTGGTGTGGGATCCCACAGATGTGGGAGCTCTTGGTATTCTGCTACTTTCAGCTACAGGCATCTCCAGACACGCGGAGTCAGAACAAAGAGCTGTGCTAACAGGCTCAGAAAACAGCTTGGTGGGTCGTTTGCTCATTCTATCTGCTTGGGGTTTTTTTCTGTTTGCTTTGGGTTTTGGTGGTGGTAGTGGTTTGGGGTTTTTTTGTGCTAGATCTTGTGTGCTTTGCCATGAGGAAGTTTAATGTTGCCTGATACATCTTGTGCTCAGCCCACCTGTGGGATTTGGTCCCTCACACTTCTGTGTAGTCCAGGCATAGGCATGCAAATCTGCCTCTCCCTCCCCTGCCCTATTGCGCCTGCTATGTCCTGGCACCCTCAGCAATTTATCACACACCTCATATGGCAGCAATTTTAAGAAAAAAGTACAAGAACAGATATAACCACTATGGGTTTTTTATTGATTAGGTAGCTAGGTCTGCTTTTTTTTTTTTTTTTTTTTTTTTTAATTTCTTATTCCAAAAACAATTTTCTATGGAAAAGTGAAAACAGGAAGGGCCTATTTGTTCTCTCTGGCAAGTCTTTATCAGTCCTTCTTTGATCTATACATAATGTACTAGGGGTTGTAAAACCAAACTGAAGATATTCAGGTTATCTGTCCACTGACATGTCTGATGGCCCTGTATAGGTTGCTTTCTCCTGTCCAGAAGTTCAGGTACTCATGGATACCTTGAGCTTGGACAGGGTCAGGGCATACTGGTCTAGCTTGAGTAAGATATGATTTCACTGATTAGAGTAAAAGAAGTCCCCAGGAATTAGAGGACAAGGTAATGTCCTAATTAAGTCAATCAAAAAGACTTTACCCCTTCAATAAAGCTATATTTAGTAGATGCCTTACTATTAAGGGGTGAAAGGAGAGATACAGTCAGTATACAGTCAGTAGTTGCTCTGTGAGCCTAAGGCCAGGATGAAATTTATCAAAAACAGTGTACCCAAGTCTGAGGAAAATGCGGAAATCTTTGATGATGACCTTGGCAGCCTATTAGGAAAAAAGAAATAGATATCTTGGAGTCAATTATCAATAGTATAAGATGTCTTATGTTTATTTTCCTTGCATGTGCCAGTTATGAATGACTGAAGATGGCTGGCAAAGCAGAGGCCTTCAAGTCCCCAGAGGAGCAGAGGTCCCAACCCCTGCTCCAGCTTTGGTCTTGGGATGCCCAGCATCTCAATGCTCAGGGGCCTTGGGGAGGGCTGTAGAATTCATCTTCGTCAAGCATCAGACAAGGGCTGCCTAGGGAGCTTGCGACAAAACCTGCAAATTGGCTGGAATCTTCTTAGTGGGCAGTGGGGGCTCAGGTGAGTCTTGGGGTCTTTGCGGATTGTGTGTAACATAGGAGGAGAGCTGAGAAAGGCTGAATAAGCTCTGAAGTGGATCATTACAATAGCCTAGAAGATTGTTCTTTCCAGTACTGATATTGGAAAGATAGGATGTGGAGTTGTAGAGAAGCTACTTGGAGTAAGTGGCTCATTTTTATCTCATATTAATACAGTTTTTGGCATCCAAAGTATGACATTTTACACTTAGATTTCTGTGTAAACTAAATCACTTTCCATTACACTGTTTTTTTTTATATTTCTACTTAATTTATTTATTGAAGGCAATTGTATACATCAGACAACTCATGCAATGTCCAAACTTCTTTGGATCATGTATACTAAGCTGTTAAGCAGAATAGCCTTGGCTACTGAAAGTGGCATAGATTTATATTTTGTACATATCTGAGAATACTAAGAAGTAGAAGAAAGTTTCTGAGAAAGTTTTAAGGCATCTTTTGAAAAGAAAACACAAGAAAACTTATTTATGCATATAGAGCATCATACAGACAGAACATAATATGTAAGAAACCACACAGTCTATCTATAGAGCGTGAATATAAAAATGGAGACTGAAAGACATTTTACTGATCGAGTTCCAGAAAAACTAACAGATGTGAAAAGACATGCTTATTGGAAGGCTGAAAAATGAACTCAAATACTATTAGATTTTGACTGTATTTCAGTAAGTAAACAGATGCAGTCCTTACTCCACAGTAATATAATATGTCATTCCAATCCTAAACACAGTCTGAGGCAAGGAAAATGCTTCATCTGATTGTTTTACATTCATCTCCCACATTTTAATGATATATCGAAGTGAAATCTAAGTGTGGGCAAGGAAAAAAAGAATATACAACCTATTTCCAATTTCAAAGAGACTATGAACTGTTATAGTTTAGTTCCAGGGAAGTATTGAAGTCTTTTCATCTCCTAACAGGCCAGCTGAAGGTCCTGTGGTCTCGGGACCCTTCTGGGAATGCTGTTACTGACTGTGAGCCCTACCCGGCCATCCCAGCAAGTGGATCCCCAAGCTCCCTCCTCGTGCAGGGAAACATGACCTGATGGATAACTACAGCTTTCACCTGACTTTTCTGGGACTTCTCTGCAGCAGTGTATTTTCCCCTCATTTAGGAGTTAGTTTTCCTCATTACAGGAAAGCTCCGTGTGGATGCGGTAACGTGTATGAAAATGCCTTCAGCTTGGCATTGCCTTGCCATAGCTTGGGTGCCAGGAGTTAAGTGATGCTCTGCTCTGAGTTCATACAGACAATTTCAGGTGTCATAGGTTTACTTATTCTAAAAATCCAAGCAGAAATGTTCCTTTCCCCTGTTCCACTGTAAGAGAAGGAGGTTGAACGAGGAGGGGGAAGGGGTAACTAACTATACAAAAGAACTAGCTGGCAGACCTGCATTCCTGGCTAATAGCCCATCTAAAAACTGCAAGGGGGGGGAGGAGTTTTTCTCCTCCTCTCTTTACAAACAGGGAACACTTCACTTTGTGCCTTAACAGGGTAAGGTGTGTTGGAAAAGCTTGGAGACCATTTTGCTCTCGACCTGGTCATCTGTCTGTTCTCCGGCCTCGGTTTGTCTACGGTCTGTGTGTCGCCAGCCGAATCTGCTCAGATTTCATCGTAGAATTTGTGCTCAGCGACGAACAAAGGGGGAGTCCTGTCTACAGCCAGCCACAGACAGCGTGAGTTTAGTGGGAAAGAAACCTCCTTTCTTTCCCCTTTCTTCCCCTTTCCCTCCTTGGTGGCGGGAAGTTCTCCATTTCGGCTTCTCCTGCAATCCGGGGCCCCCATGCAGTGACCACCAGAGCCCAACAGCGCTCCCTGCCAACCAACACTGAACACTGCAGGCTCTGCTCCTCCAATGATCCAACGGTGTTCCTGCCAACCATGATTAGAACCACGCTAGAGGACAGAGAAGTATCAGACTGTTTCCTTTTTGAAGGGGACTTTTTTGGGTACAGGATTATTGTTTAGTTGTTTTTGTGTTCTGTTACTGTTTTTGCTAATATACATATATCCTTTAATAAAGGGTTGTTATTTCTTCCTTTTTCCATACTTCCTCGATTGGACCCTCTTAATTCAGATTTACAATTGCTGAGAGAGAAGAGTTTGGTCTACCTCATAACTCATCCTCCTTAGCAAAACACTCTAGTCTCTTTAAACTGAGACATCAGGGTAAAGGCACACCACTAAACTGATTACCAGATTACATTTTATTTGTTAAATATTTACTGCCAACAGCTTACAGCCTCTCTGGAGACAGATGATTATGTTTTCCACCCTGTTATGAAAATAAATCTCCTCTCTTCCTCAGGATGCCTTTTCTGCTTAAGCAAAATTAAGTATCTGATCTTTTGAGAGACTTGCTGTGGTTAAATCACTGCCCGTATTTCCTTCAGTAGTGATCTCAAATGAATTTGGGAAGATAATAAAACTTTCAGTAACACAATTAGTCCTCTTAATTGACTGGGCTGAATAGAGCCAAAAATATAGCTTCCCAAATATTTAGCCTCAGCCCAGCATGGTTCTGTGTTGCTTGAGGTGTCATTAAGCTGTTATATTTCCAGGACGTCTGATTGTCTCTTCACAGATGATGTTATAGGACAGCATATTTCAAATAGATGATTTCTGGTGCAAATGATTTGCAAAGGCATTTCTTGTGGAGTCATATGCAAACATTCTTCCTTATATTTGGCTTCTTCTATTAAAGAGTCAGGTAAGGGAATGAACAGCACTTTGTGTTTTAACAACAAGAGAACACTGTTCTAGGATGTGACCTTTTCATATTTTCAGGTGCAAAGTGTGCCTCTGGTACTGTTGAGAACCTGTAGACCTCTGGTACATGAAATTCTTGAGAAACCCAGCTGCAGAGACTGCGCAAACATGTTATAGCAGCGTTTGGATCCCACCATGCAGAAAACTTCATCTTGTTTAATATTTCCAGCTGAGGGTGGAAAGATATCCTTCCAGGTTCGAATAATTTCTGGGGTATTAGCTAAACATTGCCAGGTTTATGGCCAAACTGAACTGTGGAAATCATGGATTAATGCCCCCTTTGTGTAACTTCTCAGCTAATTACTCAATTCTGAGCACACGAGGTGTTCTCCTGAGCACGTATGTGTTTTTGGGGGACTTCAGCTGTATGACTGTGCTTGTAAGATTGAAACTTTGTATGAAATATCTTGGTTTATTATTTGCCTAGGCTGTGGTTTGACAAGCTGATTTAGGGTGTTTCATACCATACCTAACAGACACAAATTGCACAGTGCCAGACAAACTCACTCTACTGGTTCATACTGGTTCAAAAAAATGTAGGTAGGAGGTATGTCTTGTCCTAGAGACTTACACAGTCTGTCTGAATTCTTATTACATAAGCTATGTGTAAGGTATTACATAAAGTATTATAACACCTTCTTTTGGCTGAGGTATTGTTTGTCCTCCTGTGGCTGGCATAAAATCAACATACATAACATATTTTTCACTCTGATTCAGCGTAATGCAGAGGTGTTCACATCTGATATCATCAGATTTGTGCTGCCAGGTGATCTGGTAGTACAGCTTCTGTATCCATTACCATGACTTATGTTACTTTTTACAGGAGAATCTAATCCCAAGATCAGCAAAACTCCCTCTGAAGTCAGGGGGTTTTGGATCAAGTCTATCTCTCATTTGACTTACTCCCTCCAGGTTGAAACAGACTGGGGACCTTAATTAGTTTGAAAAGTGTGCTTCATTTTTCAAGAGAATGGCTGTGACACAGTCTCATTCAGTAAAATGCTATAAAAGTGACTTTGCCACAAATAAGGAGCAGTACCTTTTATATTTCACACTGGAACATCGTAACTAACTTTTTAAACTCACATATCTGTGGTATTTATTTAAAAGAAATCTTCAGTGCAGTCATTGACTTGTTCATGCATTAGTCCTGGGGAGAACAGGAAAGGAACCTGTGATGTGATGTCATGAGATCACTCCTGGCTCAAAGGTGACCTCAGCCTAAGGCAGATAGCTAAGGCATCTAACAGTAGTATCTGCTTAAGCTTCAAAAATTATATGTAGTTCGGGATTTGAAAGACTTGAGAGTTTCAATGTGGGTTTAGTTTTCACCTGGCTTAATTACAATGCTCTCTTAGCATAGGCTGCTGCTGGTTTCTTTTCCCAGTAGCAAACCTGAATACACTCCTAATTCTCTTGACCACAACCCCATTCCCAAAGTCATACCCATGATAAGGTTTGTGACTGGAGGAAAAAGTAAAAGCTGCTCACGAAGCTTTTCACAGACCTTTTCAGACCTGAAGTTTGACTCCCGAGATAATGTTTCACTGCTTTGTCTTCCAAGAGGTGTGCACCTGACACACCGTGTGGGGCCAGCCTTATCAAGAAGGTCATGGAGGCCAGGAGGTTTCGCATCGCAGGTGAAACCACATTGCCTCATCTCTCCAGATAATCATTCACCTGCTTATACATATGCTTCTGGCTAGAGACTCACAGTGTGAGACATGCTGAAGTCACAGAAAAAGGCTGCAGGTTGTTGTGGGAATAGTCAGCGTTGAAAAAAACCAGTCAGTGGGTGTTTGTAGCATTTCCTATGAGTTCCTGCACCCTCTGCTTCTCTGGGACTCAGGAGCCATAGAACTGAAGGCTGGGAAGTGGAACGGGGAAAATTAAGGCAGTTTAGGTAGCATTATGGGCATATGGAACAAACTGAAAAAGGAGATTATTGAATGATGGCAGTACAGATTAACAAAACAAATCGCAAAATTTAATATAACCCCCTGCGCCAGGGCAGGCTGGGGCTGACCTGCTGGAAAGAAGCTCTGCAGAGAAGGAGCTGGGGGTCCTGGTGGACAGCAAGCTGTCCATGAGCCAGCTGTGTGCCCCTGTGGTCAAGAAGGCCAATGGTATCCTGAGGTGAATTAGGAAGACCATTGCCAGCAGGTCAAGAGAGGTGATCCTGCCCCTCTGCTCAGCTCTGGTGAGGCCACATCTGGAGTGCTGTGTCCAGTTCTGGGCTCCTCAGTTCAAGAGAGACATGGAGCTCCTAGAGTGGGTCCAGTGGAGGGCAAAAAAGATGATTAAGGGACAGGAGCATCTCTCTTACGAGAAAAGGCTGAGGGATCTGGGCCTGTTCAGCCTCAAGACAACTGAGAGGGGATCTCATCAACGTCCATCAGTGTCTGAAAGGAGGGTGCCAAGAGGATGGAGCCAGACTCTTCTTGGCAATGCCAAGCAATAGGACAAGAGGCAACAGGCAGGAACTGGTGCACAGGAAGTTCCATCTGAATATGAGGAAGAATTTATTGTGTGTGTGACTGCTCAGTGGAACAGATTGCCCAGAGAGGTTGTGGAGTCTCCCTCAGTGGAGGTATTCAAGAACCATCTAGATGCAATTCTATGCCATGTGCTCTAGGATAACCCTGCTTAAGAAGGGAGGTTGGACTAGATGACCCACTGTGGTCCCTTCCAATCTTATCCATTCTATGATTCTGTGATTTGCTTCATCTATCCTCCTTACTCCCATAAGGTACCAATTTACCTTTGAGATTTCTACTAGAACAAGAGTATTGTCACCTTTTCTTTGCTGAATACAGCCATGGAGAGCCTGAAAGATTTATTTATTTATTAATTGCAAAAACAACACCCTGTTTTTAACCAGGTCCCGAGCTGCCAAGTTAGGAGTGTCAGTGAGTGAGAAGGAAACTGAAACATCAGCAGGAGCAGGAGAGTCTCCTAGTTTGAGGGTTGAGTTGGGAGAGGGGCTCTGGAGCAGCGCAGAGGCAGGTGGCAGGGGTGCCAGAGGGAGACCTGGGGAAGGACCACAATGTGGATGAGCGTGAGGACCAACTGAGAGGCACATTCATGGCACTCATAAGTGTGATGAAGAAAGAGTAGGTGGGAGGAGATGCAGAGCCTCAGGCAAAAGGAGAGAAGTGGAGCATGGTGCTATGGGGAGATGGGGCGTGGAGAGGCTCTGGCATACAATGTGAACAGACAGTCGTATGAAACTGGATGCATGGTGAAGACCCCTGTCATAAGGCAAGGGAAAAAAATTCACAGAGGTGTTTTTAATCAAACACAGGAAAAAAAAATTAAAAATTAAGGAAGAGATTGACAACAGAAGCAGAAAGAAACAAACAGCATAGGGACTATGTGTAAATAGAACACCCAGAAGAAACTTTAGACGAGGAATACTTCATTTAATAATTAAATATGCATTGTAGGCCTGTACTGACAAGGAGCAAATGGTGTCCTTGAAAGACACCTCAAATTATGTCTCTTCATTGTCAGTAAGGAATAGAGCTAGGTCTGTTAATCCCCTACACTATCTCTAAAATTTTTGTGTTTAAAAAAATATTTTTTTCCAGAAGAACAAAAAGTCAGCTCAAAGAGACTTAGAGGGCTTTTTCTTTTAATCTTTTGGTTTGCTTAAGGAGCTGAAAAATCAGTCTGAAGCTTAGCCAGAGCAGGTACAGGTACTTCTCAAGCTGCAAAGGTTCCTCCTTCTTCAGGGCAGACTAAAACAAGACAGAATAGGAGCACACACAGAGTTACTGACCAGCACTCCACCGTAACTTGCTGACACGACTTGGAAATGTGCCTTATTTCCATTGCTTGGCTAAGGATTCTTCAGCACATCCTGAAGAGCATGACAAAGTGCCTTCATACACATGAGTTGCTGTCAGCCTGATCCTGAGGACTACATTGAATTTTGCTGCTTATGGCAACAACAGGCATATTTCAGCACTGCTGAATTTCAGCGCATCAGCCATATGTTGTCTCAAACCAGTGAAATCCTCAGCTGACCCATGATCAACGCAAAGGAAGATGGATCCATCCCTAATGCTGTAACTAAGAACTCCTCAGTCTAGTTTTTATGATATTAAAATCTTACCCATTCGTGATACACTGCAGGATGGGTCTATATAGCTAAAATCAAACAGCAGAAAAAAACTTCTCTAAGTTTTCAAACAGAAAGCAAAATGAGCATCTAAATGTAATGGGAATAAAAAAGATTAGAATTAACAATACATCAAATCAACCATTTCAGTATATTATCTGTTGGTTGGCTAGGACTTTTTATGGTATTGCTGCTCACACTGAAAATGCAAATGTTAGCTGGATGTGAGCATGCAGGCAGTTAATGGAAAGAATGGGCAGATTCTTCATGTTCTTTCTCTTGATTCAAGATACCAAACTACTGCACATGCATGTGAAGAAATACACTTGAGTTCTGCTTTCCACTAACACAGATACTAACTCGCCATTTCCATTCCAAATGTTAATTTATTTTGTTTATCTTTTCTCATCTTTTTCCCAGGACACATGGTTGTCCTCAGAACAAATTCTCCCCCTTAAAGCTTTGCAATGTGTTAGAACTCGTTTCTCCAGCCAAAAGGACAATCTGTGAAATAATTTATGTGTTATGAAAACATGCCAACTACTAGAAGTTGGTAAAAATCAAAGTACTCATTTGTTATTTGCTCTGTAGTCTGCTGGGAAAACTAGAATGAAATCGATGCCTCAGGAGGATAATGAGAACTTCTGTTACTCAGGAAAGAAAAGTTTGCACTGAAACTTAGTGGATACCAGCCCTGTGCATGTGATTTGGCATCCTGTTTTAAAACAAGACAAATTTTTTTTTTTTGATGGTAGGGACTTTTCCTGCGACACAGGCATGACGTGCACCGAGAGAGCAATCAAACAACACTATGTCTTACCAACTGTTTGTGATCTGGTTTTCTGTCCTCACGTTGCTTACCTAAGTTAGTCCAACTACAAGTATCTTGATTATATGTGACAAGCTTTGTGATGCCCTAGTAAGATTGCAGTTGAGCCCTCCACTGCCCCAAATTTCAGACAGGGCCTGCTGTTGCAGTTAGTAGATGCAACACATTCATGAGTAGTGTGGCACCTGAGGCAGTTTCCCCAAAGTAGATTCTCTCTGCTTGAGAGCTGGGAAGAGTCTGATGGCTTCAAGAAACATTTCTGAATTGCAAAAGTGGCTTTGAATAAAACAGACACATACAGCCATTAATTTATTTATGTTTAGACCATTGACATTTATTTAACATTTGTGGATGAAATCAGCTTTACATTTATATATTTTACATATTTATGTAAACTTAGCTTTATATTTTAGGGACAAAGGGAGTAAAGGTAGGCAGGCATAATGCTTTGGCCTTCTGTACTGACAGCGCTAAACTTAGTCAGATGCAGGTTTAATCATTGCCGTGGTTGGGACTGGTGTGACTCGGACCCAGTGCTGTCCTATGCTTAAACTGCTTTGGGAGTAAATCCTGGCTCTGTAGTTCACCTTACAGAGTCTTGTCTAAAAGCGACAGATGAGCACCAGTTCACCTCCTTCGTGTTTTTGTCTTGCTGGGGACACTGTTTATAGCAAGCAAGGACTCGGACTTGCCAGACCTACATCACCAGGATGCTGCCACAGCTCTGCGGTACCTAACACCAGGATCAGCTCAGCTGTCTCTGAACCAAGCACCTCCCTGCTCCTATAATGACAATGAAACTGCAGGGAGTATGCAGGGAGTCACCTCCAGGGATTTTTCACGTGTTTCTTTTTGTATTGGTAAGTATTATTCTGCTGGCAAGTCTGGATGAGAGAAATTTGGTGCAGGATACAGCCTAGCGACACCAAATGCCTCTTGAGAGGCATCATGTTGCAAGTGTGAACTGGTTGGTACAAGTTATGTCTTGGGAAGAGCCAGAAGTGTCCGAAGGAAAAATCCACCCATCTGGAATCACTTGTACGAGAGCCTGTGATTTCTAAATCCCCAAGCACCAGATCCTACAGTCTGCACACACCCAAAAGTACAATTAACATTGGCTGCATCAAATCTTGAAATGAGAGCTTACTTGTGTTAAATACAGATTAAATTCCAGGCTTAAAGCAGCAATCAAGTGTTTTAATTGCTCCTTTCAGCTGTGGTTTTGTAAGAAGTAGAAAATAACTGCACTGGTTAATTTAGAAAAGTCTACTCTGAAAGGAGATTTTGCAAAATGTTTGGAATAATAAAACAGAGCCCGTTTTCCATTGTATCAGGAAAAAATCGAAGTTAACAAAAAAAAAGTCTGGCTCCAAGCTGGACAACAAAATAGAAACTAAAGATAGAGCTACAAATATAGTTCCAGAAATTGGTTCATATCAATTTGGTTATCCTCTAAGTAAGAAAAAAAAAAAAAAGACAAATTATTTAAAATTTCTGATTTAAAAATGTTTTGAAACATCCTACTTGTGATGCAAGCCATCTTAATTAATGTAAAAGCCAAGACTCATTTGTTAGCACACGCACCTTTATGCAGTAACAAGTTGCATGACAAGACAATTCTAATGACCTTCCAGGGCTTTGCAGTAGTGAGAGAAATTTCTGTGCAAATTCCTAGATTAATCAATTTTCCTTTCATGGAGTAAAAAGGAGCAAAACATCTTAGAATAATTGAGATGGGTTTTCACGACCTTTCCTGTTTTATAGAAATTGCTGTTTACTGGAAGAAACAACTTTTCTGATGGTGAAACTTCTTAAAATAACATCTTCAACAATGAAAACACTTAATTGGAAATACTTTTATAAATAAATGTACAAGGTGTGACGTTGAATGTAAGAGACACATCTGTTGAGAACAATTGGAATAATTTTTATACAATTGGCATAGGAGCAGCTTCACTTTGAACAAAATGGATTGAGAGATTTTTTTGGGCATAACGCTGCATCCAAGGTCAGGTGACTAAGCTTTGTTTTAGAAACATGAGACATAGAAGCTTGAACTGTAAAGAACAGCACAGTGTCTCAGAGGACGAGGCACGACAGAGACAAAATAAACACGAGGACATAGAAGTTAAGCTTCTCTTACCCACTACCTAGCAGAGGTATTTAGAGATGTTGAAAGCACCTCCACTCAGAAGAAATTAAAAGGAATACTGTGATGTTTGGAAATTATGCAGGCTGAATAGTCATCTTTAAGGAAACGCTGAGAAATTGCCAAGGGCCCTGGGAAACCATTGAACTACACAGAACAACAGGAGGTAAAATCCAGCATACATGAAAGCAAAGGAGCACACATGGAAGATAAACCATGAGTGTATCTTGGAGGGCTCTAAAATATTTCTACTCAGGGCATTGCCACTGACTGCCCCTGGGAACTCCTAGTCAAAAAAAAAAAAAAAAGAAAGAAACAAAAGAGTTATTCTAGGACAAAGACTGAAGTAGAAACTGCAATAAGAAATAACACAAGGAAGAAATAATCATATGCCACACTCAACAATTTGAGCTGTACAATGCATCTCAACAATTTGAGCTGTACAATGCATCTCAATAATTTCTGATGTATCTCTCTGTATTGACTGTCCTTTACTCAAAAAAGCATGACAAACAACAGTCTGGCAGATTTTGCTATTTCCTTACTGCTTGAAAAAGGCTTCCAAGTAAAGAGTATTTCCCATAGTTTACTGTTGACTATGTTTTCTCCAGCCTCCTGTAGCTCTGTAGTTACAATTTCCAATGCTTACAAATTTGAAAAACTCAGCTTTTGTAGACATCAACTAAATTCCTGCTTCTAACATCAGCTCCTGGAGTAAGATGAGCTCAGGCAATTGTGGTGCAGCCTTGGCACAGCATAACTTAATTTTCACTATTGTTCCCACCAGCCCTCAGCTGCAGTTCACCCCACCTCTCTCCGAGCAGCACCAACTGTTCCAGAACCACTTTGAACTCCACAGCCCAGGTGTGACGGGGAACAGGGGTGATGAATTGACTCTTTCCTCCGGCCAAAGCCTCCACAGCAGGCATGGCAGAGAGGCAAGGAGGGAAAGAGGGAATCAAAGCTAGCCCCAGACTTCACTCCTTTTCTGGAGGCCCTGTGTAAGTACTAGTGTGTGGGGTGGGTGTGTTTCCTACTTCCCTCAAATACTTAAAATGGACATCATAGCTGAAAGTCATTAAATATTGACAACTCTCCCATCCTTAGCTATCTCAAAGGGCTCACTCCACTGACCCACCCAGGTACTGCTGATTCTTTGACTCTGGGCCTCCCTGTTTTCAAGGCGTGCAGCAACAGAGAGGGGAAGATCAGGCAAAAGGCCCTCTGAAGCTTCCTAAGGAACTCCAGCCTTCACCAAGATGCCTGAAATTACTCTCCTTTTCACAGTGGCATTTCTCCCACAGATGGGGAAGGGGGGGAGGAGATGACAAATCAGAAGAATAGGTCCTTTGATTGTTGGGCATGAAGTAATTAATCAGTAATGCCACTGTAAACCTGTGGTGCAACTTCACAGGCATTAAAACAGGAATACAGCAGTTAATTTAATTGCCAGTAGTTTTGAGCAGAACAAACTCATAGGTGAAGCTATCTAGAGCTAACATTTCAAAGCTTTCAGGTTCTTGCTTGACCAGGCCTGTCATTTGCATCACTATTTTTAATCACCCTACATCAAACAGGCACACATGCTCAAGGCAACACCCCCATCTCAAGAAAGTAAATTCTGCATTTTGAAAGAGAATTAAGACATATTTTACTTCCCTGTGGCTTGCCAGGTTAAACCAGAGTGTCAGCCATCTTACCAGGACATGTCTGTCAAGTAATTTTCACCTCCTACCACAACTAAATCTTCCCATGCCCATGCCATTCAATACACAGAACATGCTGTAATACACTGCTAGGCAACATAAGCTACAGCAACAAGCAAGTTTACCTTTTTGGCCCTCTACCACTGTGAGCTATGAACTAGGCTATAACAAACATTTCCCAGACTTAGGAAAGCTGAGTAGCATTCATTGCACTTTTCTTACACCTGTGAGGAAACACCTCAGCCAGCCCTCCTCGCTTGTTTCTCAGCTTCAGCGACTCTCTCTTGCAGCAGCTTCACGGAACAAGGCATCAAGACTGAAGCTGCAGGAACATCAGAAAAAACAGACAAACAAACAAACAAACAACACAGAAAAAGAAGAGTTTCTTTGTTTCCATGCTCTGCAGGAACTGCTCATTCAGCAACTGTGGGCTGGAGAGATCAAGTGAAGCAAAAAGGTACTGCCTATGTCCAAGCCCAGCAGTTCAGATGTTGTGAATCAGTGGGGAACCAGGTGACCCAAGGTCTAGTTCTCAGCTTGTCCACTTAGGGAAGCACTCCAAATTAATAGCTTCCTCATAAAAGAGGCAGGTAAAGGATGTGCTTATCCATTCCTCTCCCATCTGATGGGCAACAACTGAGCTTACTTACACATCTGTGAAACACAGGGCCATGAACAACTTGTGCTGCTCTCAACATTGCAACAATGTTGTAACATACTAAAGGTTTGTTTTCAATGCTTTGAGTACTGACAAAAAAGTCCCAAATGAACTAATGTTTAAATGCTTTTTTTTTTAAATGCTTACTAACAGAACTACAAAACATTTTAATTTGTCTTAACACACTGGTAAATTGTATTATTCTCCATCTTATTTGTACTGAAAGATTCAATTTTACTCCATTCATTTGCATGCAATCATAATATTCAAAATAGAAAATGTATGGTGTAGGCAATGGTGCATAATAGATACCACCTCCTCTCCTCTGAGAAAGCATTTGCAAGTATGTCTTTTGTGTTATTATTTGTTGCACGTTCCAGTTATACAATGAAAGTACTTTCTGAGTTTTGTTTTTGGTGGTTTTTTTTTTTTTTTTTAAAGCTTCTTAAGGCACAAGAAGAGTGCTCTCTTAAGTTTCCTCCTTGAGGTGCATGATTCTGTAACCAGTTCTATGAAACACCCTCAGGCTTAGTGGGTCAACATCACAGGCAGCCTGGCCAACTTCACCTGCTGGCCAGGGCTCCTTTTTCTGCTCATATATTGGCCTACAGAGCACCTGCAGCAGTAACAATGCACACATAATTTCTTTTGTGGTACCAAATCTTACTGAGATACTCTGCCCAAAGCTTTTCCACTGGTCAATATCACATTAAGCCAAATAGCTAAATCTTCTCTTCCTCAATGGGAAAGCAAAGGACAGACTAGGTACCCTCAAAGTCACTCTTTTTCCTTTCTTTTTCCCTTCAATACCACCAAATTTTTTGTGCTGCTTCTGGAAAAAAACCACAATCTTACAGGTATAAACTCACTAATTTCTCCCAGCAACCCAATGTAATGGCAGTGAGATTTCCCCTGTTGTCCAGTGCTTGACAACAAAGTCGCATATCTCACTTGGAAGACTGTTGGTGAGGGAGAAAGGACAAGGAAAATGACAGGGAACAGGAAAATTAAATGCTTCTCCCAATCCCACAGCGCTTCAAGAAGCCTACTGCTTCAAGTCCATTACCCCCAGGTACACCAAGTGCAGCAAGATACACGCCTGCATGCCCTGAGCAAGGACACTCTCAGAAATTTCCCCACCTCCAACTGATCTTATTTTATTCTCCAGAATCCAGTTGCTAACATTTGGAATCCCAGCACCTCTGTTAAGTACTTGTATAAATGTCATTGGAGAAAAAAATCTTTTCCCTTAGCACTGCATAGATCATCCACAGGAAACATATAGACAGTAGGGAACCATCTGCATGTCCCAGGGGTATTTCTTCATTCCAAACACTCACATGAATGACATTTCACTGTTAGAAAGTAAAGAAAACCAAGAGCAGAAACAAGGGAGGTATGGTGGAAGATACGTGCCAGAACACCCAAGTGGAAGGTGGGAAGTTTAGGCAGAGGAGGTATGAAAATGAGCTCTTGGCCCATGTTACACCTTTCAAGGGCATGTCTTGCCTCTGTTTGTGTCAGGCACATCTACAGGGAACACACAGCCCAGGTCCTCTGCCACCATATTATCTTGCAGCTTATCCAGGAAGCAGCCCCACCAACCCACACCAGCACACTTTACTGCCTTCATGTAACTCTTTAACTGCCTCCTGTCTTCATGTAAACTCATATTGGGGGGTAATAGTTATGGACACTTTGAACATCAGCAATGCAAACAGTGCTTGTAACATGTGAAGTCAGTGTAAGCAATGTAGCTGTTTTTAAACAACCACTCGACTTCTGATCATTAGAACTGCCATTAGAAGTGGCACCTTCTACACCTGCTGATGTAGGTTCAGATACAACGCTCGTTATTACATGGTTCAGAAAATAAACAAATCTGAAAACTGTGATCCAAGTTTAACTTTGCACAGAATAAAAAAAAAAGTTTTATGGAAAGGATTTTATAGACACAAATATTTGCAATAAAAAAAATTCGAAGAAAACAGATTTTGTTTGGATGTAAACATTCCCCTGCTGCCTCGGAAATATTGACACAGCAACACTGCACTGAGACATTATGAAAAAGAAAGTATTTTTTAAAGTAAAGAAAGAGCAACAACCACCAAAAAAGGTAAAAGTACTTACTGAATTATTTCATGTTTACAAAAATGTAAAATACCATAAACATGTTCCTGCTTTTTTAATCTTCACTGCTGTTTAGCTGATTGCCCAGTAAACTGCTAAACTGCAAAGATGCCAACTGGTTTTGATGAGAGTTCCCAGGGGAAGAAAAAAAAAAGTGCAGGACCCAGAAGATTTTATGGATAAAAATGTGTGTCCTTTATTGGACTGGGCTGATGCATGCTGAACTTTGTGAAAAGGGAAAAAGACAAACCTGAGTGCCAAACTAAGAGGGGAAAAGTAACATCTAGCTTTGTGATTTCTCCAGCTGTGTTTTCTTTGCAGAAAGAACTACAAAAAGTATTCCATAGATACTATCAGTTGTTGTAGCATATGTTAAGGATATAACCTAAAAAGAAGTTGATCACTAAGGCAACATTTCCACCAACACCTAGGCTGTTAGAACTGAGTCACATCCCTCCCCTCCATGGTTGCAACAGCCTCTGCGGCTTTTGGTTTTACCAGAGGAGTGGACAGAAAAACCTGTTGCCAATGCCACCGGCTTCTCAAAAACCCACAAGCCTTGCAGGTAGCTGGGGAGTCTCCTGTGTGCACTCCATCCAGCCTGACTTCCTTAATGCGAGACCACCACCGTCACAGAGCTACCTATACGGGGGTGAAAGGCTCTGTACATGCAGCCAGGCTGGTCAGACGCTGCCTGATCCCACAGCTGGCCCTCAGAACATGTTTGCTGTGCTCACCAGATTCTTATTAAGAAGATTACTAAGTTGGCAAGATGATAGGAGACAGCAGAAGATGGGAAAGCAATGTTTTAAGCTTAAATTGGAAGTCACACTGAGTAACTGGTAGATCTTCTGAGATCAGAAGTAACGATTTTGCTCAACTGCAGATGCGACAGGCTACCCCACATGCAAAATATTCTGCTGTCATCTTACCTTTAAAGACACATCATTATGACCAAAAGTAGTAACAGCATTGAGTTTTCAAGATACTTCAAGTATCTCAAACTGAACTGCTGCACACAGGTGGAAGTTAGAAACTTGAGTCTACTTCTGAGTAGAAATTTAGAAATTTGAGAAATTTAGAAATTTGAGTCTACTTTCGCTGAAGCTCAACTCTTGTTAAAGCTTGATAAAGACTTAGGTAATTAAGTCAATCCTACATGGCAACGCAACACATTTTGTGCTCTCAGTCACATTCCACTGGTTTTAATTTGTTCTTTGCAACAATGTGTATCAATCCAGCACACGAAAAAGAACATCTGTGAAAAAGAATCCTATCCTGCTAGAAATCCCTAAAAATAAACTTGTCTGAAATTACTCCCCAAAAGTATATGTTCCTTAATTCTAGTAAGCTGAGAGAAAACTATTTTTCCATAAGATGCTGGTCGTCCTCCCAAACAAATCAATTCCCATGCATTTTACAAGTACTCCCTACTGGAAATTCCATGTCTTGGTGAAAAGCTTTGCAGCACCTTTGTAAAAATCTTCAAATTCTTCATGCTGCCTGCCATATCATGTAAACGACAGCAAGTTTAGCTTCCAATCACCAAAAAATCTACTCATAAATCAGAGGTGAACAGAAGATTTGGCACCACCCTTTCATAAGCCATCATGCTGACTCAACAAGGATGGGACATCAGGAGCTGTAAAGATAGGATTCACTGGGTGTCAAGGACATAGGCAAACCCGTGCAGTAACTGTTAAAATTTGAACAAACCTATTTAAGCCCAACACTTTTAACGAGAAACTAGTGTACAAGGAAGTTTCATGCAGAAGCTTACAGCACACCAATAAGGGGGAAAGCACATGTGCAACAATAACCCCCAAAGCAAGGATGCACAAGTACCACAGTGAAATTACTGTGTGGCTCAAAGAGAGTGATGAAGAAGGAAAAAAACAAGGGGAGAAGGGGGAGGTCCCACATGTTGTAAAAACAGCACTGTGTGAAATTCAAGTTTCTTTATGAAAGCAGGCAGCAAGTTTAAAGCGGCCACTGATGCTGGAGAGCAAGACAAAGCTCTGGCAATTGTCTACAGCAGACATAGCAGACAGGGTGGTCCAACTCAGCACCAGTAGCAACCAGGAAACTGGAAGGTGACAGAGTGCCAGGAAGAGCACCAGACTGTATGAAGGCTGGAGAGAGGAACAAAAAACCCAAAAATTTCTTGGCAGAAGGACTCATTAAAGAACATTAGGAAGTGTTTCAGACTCCAGCTGGGTATGCTGCTCCCAAATAGGACACAAAAACCAAAACTGTTGCTGCTTTGCTGCTCTGAGTCAGTAGGTTAAGACCCACACTTGAACAATTCATGTGGGAGACAGAAGAGACCAGTATTTGCTCATCCTTCCTCATTCTCTCCCTCTCCCACATCTCTCCCCAAATCCTGCCACTGTTACAGCACTTCCTCAGAAGGAGATGCCTGCAGTGATGGAGCAGGCATGTAGTTCATGTAGCAATGATGGTAACAAACGCAGCACAGACCAGTGAGTAACCAAATTCTGATTTCTTAAGACAACAGGACGAGGGAAAAACTACATGAATGATCTGATGATTGAGCTTAAGCCTCTTCTCAAAAATGAAAAGGAATTTTGAAACTTGTAATTCCATCTGTAAAAGTGCTCTATATTCTACCATATTGAATGCAGGAATCTCAGCATTCACTGGATCAGTTTGAGTTCGGGGGCCATTAAAATACTGGTATTTTAGCACAGCAGTTATTCCATTTTTAGACAGATCAAGGCCTGATACCTATCACTGTGTAAACAAGTGGCAGATGAATAAGCTACAACAACTACAGTTACATTATGAAGTCTTTATGCAAAATATTGGAAGCAAATTTCGAAGGCTGTTTTCTCTTCACAGTTAAAATTTGGTTGTGCTTTACTAACTGAAAACCAAAAATTTTGTAAAAAGGTCAGGTGATAGAAAAAAGTGATTACAAAAGGAAAGTGGCAATATAAGAACAAAGGAGGAAAAACCACTAAGATTAAGAACAGCATTTGAATATAAAAATTTATTTAGGTGAAGTCACAAACAGTTTGATATTAATTTACAAACACTCCATGTTACGCATATTATTGGAACTATCGAGAAAGGTAAAGGAGAGGAGATAATGGCAACTTTTTCCTGAAACAACTAAAGGCAAACCCTTACCATCATGCGTGTTACTGGATCATAGTATTACCTTGATCATAACCCCTAGTATGCAAGGAAAAAGGAAAAGAAAACAGAACACTGAGATGCAGAACGATTAAACCATGAACCAGCGAACATAATTTTCATGAACACCAGACTACAAAGGTGTAGTCTGATGCTCAGGATCTTAAGTATTCTAACAAGAATAAAAACAAAATTATAATTTAGGTCAATTACTATAGTTGAAGAATTTTGTAATGCACAGTTGGGCTATCTGGCAATGACAGCAATGGTTAACTCATTTTTTAAAGAACAATGGAGAGGTGATACTGAGCCTCACAGAATAATTCTGTTGACAACCTGAGTTATTATAGCAAGTGTATGATACTGTTTTGAGTCAAATACACATTTATGTTGCAAATATTCTCAATGAAATGGCAAAAGTAACAGCTGTAACAAGACAAGTTATGATTTATTTTTTTTTAAACAAATATAATACATAAGGTTTTGAAGTGTCCGGTTGTGATCTGCAAAGATCCAGGATTGCACACAGTTTGGTCAAATGAGAAGGTTTAATCTGCGCATTAAATTGGCTTTTACTTTCAAAGTAGTATTTTAGAGCAGGGTTCTCCTCCGGGAGACTGTTCCTGACCTCATTCAACCAATGTTCAATTTATTCACCTTCCTGAATCTTTGCCCTCTTTGGATAGTCTGTGACAAGTGCTGCGCTGCAGGAATTCCTGTTTTCCAGCAAACTGGCTTGCTCTGCAGGTTTGTAGTCCATTGTTATAATTGCTGATTGGGTAAAATGAATTTCCTACGTCTTCTCTAGCACAGCTTGCAACGCAACAGAAGCAGAGGTAAAAGAATGCACTAGAATACCAGAGCTCCACTTAAACACCAACGGAGTCAGGCTGTTGGCACCAATAAAAAATTCTGTATTTAACAAATCTGCAAATATTTAAGATCCAAAGTTAGTCAGTTTTATAAATAAACTCACCCAATTAGTCTGACTGCCATCCCAACTGGCCTTCTGTTTTCATGGAGTCTGGGGAAAAAAAGAGAATTGTCTCAAGTTATACATACAGACAAATTTGCAGGAATGAATATCAGCTATCCTACATACATGCCAATTACCACATTCAAACTAAAACTAGCGTTTCTCACTTTGTTCTTTCCACGTAAAGCAAAGATACAGCTCTTCACCAGTGCCTTAGAAAGGACAGATAGCTTCAGAAGACAGACACTTTGTTTACATTGACTTTTACTGTTTAACCATCTGTGGAAATGCAAAACCAGAGATACAGTCACTAAACTAAATGACGCTGAAATTCCAGTCTTTGACTTAGAGGGGAAATGAAATTCAGTCATGCTGCCTAATGCTATCTGTTGAAATTACAGAACCAAAATCAGTTCAAACTAACAATCTGGAAAAGGTTTTTGTAGAACACCTCCTCTTCCTCTTGACAGCATGAATGTGGAAAAGCTTAGGTTTTGGCCAAAGTTGTAAGCCCATAAAAGGCTATTCTCTCCCATTTTAATTCTCCAATTCTTTTGCCCAAGTGTGATGTCACGTCTTATTTTACTGAAGTAGTTTTACACAACATAGTCAGAGCTTGCAAGGCACTGGGGAGGTGTGGGGGAAACACAGAAGTCACCTCCAAGAAAACATTTCCTTGCTGCTGCCTTGCCAATGATAAACTCATGCTTTATCCTAGGCCTCATTTACATTTAACAGCTGCTCAAACCCTTAGCTCAGTTAAGGACATTTTTAAGCAGTTATAAGACACTGTGCACTACCAATTAAAAACTGCTCTAATAATAGAAAAGTGGTTGTAACCACACTGAACAATTGCAAAACTTTTACTTTCTCATTGTGCTGCTAAAGCACTACTCTTTCTACAAAGATTAAACTTCCAGTATTTTGTAAGTTAGTTAAACATTTTTCCTTTACACACTTTCTGGGGGGAAAAGAAATAGGTATCAATGCCACTGCTAATAATCAGTTGGGAAGTTTCCATGAAATCAAAGGGGATTGAGACCTCTGGTGCCTCAACAGACAACAGATCAAAGGTCTGCACTGACAGACCAGCTGCTGCAGAAGTTACAAGAGCGGGTAACATGACAAGCTGAAGGTCCAGTCTCAGATGAGATGAAAGTTATAAGCCACTGCTCATTTGGTGCTCAACTGAGATCTGTAGGAGAACAAGAACTGAGCTGTTGTTCTTGAGAATGGAGAAATATAAACAAGATATCAGAAAAAGTTGCAGGAACATAGAGCATCAACTACAGAAGGCCCAAGGCCAACAGATCTGGGTTTATCTATATTACTGTGTGGTGTTTACTCCCTTTCTTTTTCAGCAGTTGGCCTAGTGAAGTCACTTTTAATAGGTATAAAAGTCAGGACTTGGTGTGACACACCAAACACGTCCAGATGCCTTGAAAATGGATCCTCCCTTCCCAGATCAGGCTAACAGAGTCAAACAACTTAGCCACTCTGTGCTGGCAATCCCCAGGAAGCAGAACATCTGATAAACTAGCAAAAATTCTACAGGAATGCAAAGGTTCTTCCTACAGACCCAAAACATCTGATTAGAAATAAATATAGCCAGTATCACAGAATCTCTACACCACCATTCAGCTAGCATGAAACTAAATGTTCAGCATTCAGCATTTTCTGTGCTGGAGATTTGGCAGATTACAGCCACCAGAGTAAGAGAAGCAGCACAACCCCTAATATAGGCAGGAAGCTCTTAGTAGCTGTAGAGCTCAGCGTCATGCCTCAGGCGGCAGAAGACCTGCCTGTGTGCACCAGGGGTTAGAGGAACTCAGTGATGCCTCTACTGAAAGAAAAAAAAAAATACATAAAATCCTCCCTCACTTTCCCTAATCACACTCACCATCTTTCCCACAAAACAGGTGATAACTTGTATATTAAATCTCCTGAGTCCCAAACCAGGTTTGATCTTCAAATCACAGTGCATTTGCAAGCTGTGGCCATTCATACTGAATTTTATCTTTATTCACATCAATTTTGCTGCCCTCCCACACAGCCTGCAACTACCCACATGCTCCCATAGTTACAGGAGAGTCTGGATGCTTTGTCTTACATACAAATAACTGTATTGATGAGAAAGTTATTTTTTTAAAGACAACTCAGAGGAAAAAAATAAAACCACATCTTTTTTCTAATGTCTTCAGGAAGATGAAGTTATGTATCGGGGGAGGGAACTAGTGCAGTTCCTGTTTTCTGGTGGCCAGGGCAATAAAGGCTACAGTTCTTTACTCAGCGTCCATCAACGACCACATCTCTGCCGGTGGCCAGCTGGGTACCCGTGATACCACGTCCCCTATGGTCAGCACGAGCAAAGGGTCAGCGCCGTGAGACTGGAGCCGCTGACCAATGCATGGGCACCCCAACTGCCCCTTCCTCCTCTTCCCCTCCGAGGGGGCACCACGCCCAGCCAGCGGAGCGGGAAAACACGCGGCCATCGGCTCATCACACCTGGCTTTTCTCCTCCTGCTTGGGGCTCTGCGCCGGCGGGGGCGGCGGGGCCGGCGAGGGCTGTGTCTCGCCCTCAGCCCGCGAGTGCCTGGGGACAAGCGACTTGAGCGGCGCCATCCACTTCATCCACAGGTCCAGGTCGACGTCACCCCAGGGCAGAGAGGGGTTCTTCGCCGCCCGCCGCCTAAAGTCCTCGTCGTAGTTCATCCAGGAGGTGCCCCCGTAGGTGGCGTGCAGCTTGCGGATGGTGTCCAGGTACTTGAACATGGCTCCGCAGCGCGCCGGGTGCTTCTCGCACAGCACGCTGGCGTACACCAGGAAGGCTGAGACCCACTGGTCCAGCGTGTCCCCCGGGCGCGGACCGTGCTCGGGGGCCAGCTCTGTGTGGAGCAAGGAAAAGAGGTCAATGAACTCCCCCCGCCAGATCCGCTCCTTGGTGGCCTTGGCCAGCTTGTAGCCCAGCGGCCGCCGCAGCCCCACGTAGGGGGTGGCCGGCGCCTCCGCCGCCGCCTCGCCCTGCCCCGCCGCCGCCGCCGCCGCCGCTGGGCCCCCGGCCGGGCCCGCGGCCGGGCCCGCGGCCGCGCCGCTCGCCGCTGCCGCCGCCGCCGCCTCGGCGCAGGGGCTGGCGGCCGCCGCCGCCGCCCCCAGCGCGGCCTGGCGCTCCAGCCACCGCGGGTTCACGTAGACGGTCCGCAGGCGCGGCGCGGCCCCCGCCGCCGCCACCCGCGCCGAGCCCTCGGCGCCAGGCTGGAGGCGCAGCACGGCCAGGGCGGCCGGCGCACCCGCGGGCAGGTCGCTGCCGTCCCGCCGCGGGGCCGGCTGGGCCGCCGCCGGCACCTGCAGCAGCGAGGGCGCCGCCCAGGGCGGGGAGCCGCCCCTAGGCCCGGCCGCCGCCGCCAGCGCCTCTAGGCCCGGGAGGCCGAGCCGCGAGCCGGGCGCCACCGCGCCGAGCACCCATCGGGTCTCGGCGATGCCGGTGCGGTCCCGGGGGCTCCGCGACCTCCCCTCCTCCCGGCGGCCGGCGAGCGCCGTCCCGAGCGTCAGCGGGGCCGCGGGTCCGGCCCGGCGGCGGCGGCGGCTCCGCCGCCTCCCACGTGGCATCGGCGCGGCGGCTCCGGGCGGCGCGCGCGGCGGGGGGCGGGCCCGCGGCGGGGAAGGGGCGGGGCCTGGCGGGGAGGGGGCGGAACCTGACACCGAGTCCCCGCCCCCGCCTGGCCCTGGCCCCGCCCCCCCGGGGTTCGGCGCTGCCCGCGGTGTTTCAGAGGTTCTTGCTGTTTGGCGCTGAAGTGCCTGGCTTCCACGGATATCACAGACTGTTCTGAGTTGGAAGGGACCCACGAGGATCATCGAGTCCAACTCTTAAGTGAATGGCTCGTACGGGGATTGAACCCGCGATTTTGGTGTTATTAGCACCATGCTCTAACCATAGAGTGCGTAATACTCTTTCTCTCTCTAAAAAAATAAACCCCAAAACTATATAGTGTATATATATGAACGCTATATATATACATATATACACTGTTCATGTAAACTATATATATTTATATATACTATGCATAATATATATGCTACTGTATTGTAGGTACACAATAGCGTACCTACACAATAGCGTCCCTGTTTTCATTATTATTGCTTCAGTAGAGCAATTGTTTCAAGTTACAGCATTCTATCACTTTTCCCTTCCAGCATAAATAAGTATATTTTTCTCTTTATTGAATTTTATTTTTTTCCCTTGTGTGCTATCACAGAGATTCAGCTGTCCTAGCTAAGCACTGAGCAGCCAATCTGGGCAAACACTTGCCCAGACTCCTCTGGGTGTCTCAGTGGCTGACCTGCAAAGTCCTATGCCAGATAAGAAACAGGAGAGGACTTCATGGGAGATGCAGCCCTGTGGGCAATTTCCTTCCTAGTCACATCCAAACACTTTCTACCACACAGCCATCTATGTCTTACTGAGGTCACTGTCAAAACACATGGTAGACTCTATAGGCCTCTGTAGGACCACGCCATCACAGTACTTGGTCACCAGCTGGGTGAAGGTCAAATACCACTGGAGCCAAAGAAGGGTGCTTGTGTGGACTTATGCACCCATTCCCCAGCTGCTTCCACAAACACTTGTGTAGGGCTTTCTCTTTTGGACAATCAGTCTTGAATGCTGTGCTGAACTGCCTGTAGATCAATTCCACTGCAATATAGACAAAAGTTCTGTGAAAAATGTAGCAGATATTTCATCTTAATGGAAAAACTGGAAGAGATAAATTTTAGATAAAAGTCTTTCTGTCAAAAAAATCAAATCTCAGGAATGACAAAATTAGAAATCCTTCTGTAAGAAAAAAGTAAGGTAGAAGTGTGGCTTTGGGGTTTTTTTAATGTTTAATAAATTCTAAAGAAATAATAAGAAAACAAAATACTCCTGTTTTCTGATTCACCCTTGTTTTAAGGGATTTATTCAGATATCTGAACAGATTTTGTTTAATTCTTGAGATGAATACACTCTTATTTTGTTAAGGAATTTGTTTTTTAAAGTGCAACCAAAACAGGTGGCAGTATCTCCTTCTAATTTCACTTTACTGGGGCATTAATAAAACCAGATTGTTAAAATAACTCTAGGACCATAACTTCTCTAAAACTTGCCCATGCAGCAGGCTTGCTATTAAGTCAGGTGACAGACGTTTATACAAAATCTCTAAAATTTTCTGAAGGTTAAGGTTTTCTTGACTTTAGTCCAAAATTAATATTTGGTTAGAACCAGAGAGTTGTTCAAGTTGGAAGGAACCTCAAGTGGTCTCTAGTTCAACCTCCTGCTCACAGCAGGGTAAAAACTAAACTAAGACAAGGCTGTTCAGTGCCTTTTTCAGTCAGGTTTTGAACACCACCAATGATGGGGATTCCACAACCTGTTTCAGTGCTTAATAATCCTCAGTGACTTTTTTTCCTTACATGAAGTTCTCTGTCTCTTTTTGACTACTGTCTGTCATCCATTCACTCTGAATTTCAGCACAGAGCCTGGCTCCAATTTCTTGATAACTCCCTTGCAGGAACTGGAAGGCTATTACTAGGTTTCCCTTTCCCCAGGATGAACAAGTCCAGCTTTCCTGGCATATCCTCACAGGGCAAATGTTTCAGCTCCAAACTGTCTTGGTGGCCCTCCAAGCTGAAGTTTATTAAAGTCCTCCTTAATTGCAGTCACACAAACTAGACTGTTCCATATGAGGTCTGTTGAATGCTGTGTAAAAGCAAATAATCACCTCCCTCGGTCTATTGACTATATTTCTGTTGATGCAGCCCAGGATTCTCTTAACCTTCATCCCTGCAAGGGCTTCCTGCTCCATCATGTTTGGCTATTGACCATCAGAGCACCTGAGCTCCTTCCCATCAGAGTTGCTCCCCAGCCCATAGAAATGCAGGGGTAAGTCCACACCAAATGCACTTGTCCTCACTGACTTTCATAAGATCCCTGTTTTCACATTCATCTGGCCTGTCTAAGCCCCTCTGAATGGCAGCCCTTCCCTGGAGCATGTTGACTATATGCTTTAATTTGATGTTGTCCACAAACTGGATGAAAGTGCACTCTGAGTCCTCTGGGCTATTGATATGGATATGAAACAGGACACGAATCAATACAGACTTATGAAGAACTGCACTTGTAACCAGCTTCTCTGTAGAGTATGAACCATTACTCACTATGATTCAATCAGTTTTTCTCTCTGTCTCAAAAACGAAGCTGTGAGAGATTGTGCCAAAAGCCTCCTATCCACTGCTCTCCCATCATCCATAGATCAAGGCAGGTGATCAGGTTAGTTACATATAATTTACCCTTGGTAAATCCATGCTAGGTCTTTCAGTTCCTTGACTGCTATTGCAAACTTATGGTTGCAATGACAGGTGTTACACAAACAGCTTTGCTTTGTAAGAGAAAGAAGGGCTGACAACCAATATGAGATCAATTAGTACCGTCTCACTATTCCTCTGCAGATATGGCTGCACAGCTGGTATCTTATGTCTGGAGGTTACCGCTAAAGTTTGGGGACTAGGGCTATCTTTTTGTCCTGTGCTTGTACCATGCCCACTTGAGCCCCTGAGCCTAGCTGCAGGGTGGTGCTACCAGGTCTCACAATAATGCAGTTCATAATAATGCATAATAATGCAGTGATATGGAACAGAAACTTTAAAAATAATCAGTAAGTGCTTTTATTGCTGTTCTCCTGAAAGATGCAGAGAGAAACTAAGACAGGTAGTGAAGTTGTAGACATGAAGCATCTCTATATGTATGTTGCATTTACTCTTTGAATTGCAGCTGTGATGCTGCAGATCTACATCTCATGAAAACTATAATTTTTCATGGGAGCTTTCATGAAGAAAACCAGCTGTGCAGTAGTCATGCCTGGACTGAAGCAGGTGGAAATAAGAATGCTTTGCTCCCACCTCATTTAAGTAGTTACTTGTAAAGTGATGTATGCTCCTAACTACGCACTTATCTGATTGTTTCAGACTCCTTTCACAGTCCGTGTGTGCAGTGTGTAATGATCCGAGTTGGCACTTGGAGGTTTGCCCACTGGCAGCTGGTTGTGCCCAAGAGTATCAGCTCTGCAAAGTCGGCGATGCACCTCACAGCGAATGGCATAAACAATTTTTGGATGCAGGTGTGACTGTCCTCTCTACTCCTCAAGTGATGAGCTCCTTAAAACTCTGAATTTCCCTCTCTGCCTTTTTCCTCATGTCTTCCTGTCCCTTTATGGTCCCATGATATGTTTGTAGAGGACAAAAGAAGCAAATACTTGGAGCCACACGTCTGTATAGTTGTACTGCAGATGGGTCCTCTCAACCAAATTGCTACCATGGGCACAGAACTGCAGAAACAAACACGGATTGTTGTTTTACGCTTCAGACCTTTTTCGTAGTCTCATGCATGAGACCTTATTGAAGGCATTAATGAGGAGGCAAAACGAAGCTTTAAACAGAAACAGCTGCAACCTTAGCTGTGGAGGAACTTGGAATTAGGCAATAGCACAGTTTATTAAAATAAGGGGGAAAAGCTACTTTGCAGACAAAAAGAAAAAAAGAAAAAAAAGAAAAAAAAAGAAAAAAAAGAAAAAATAATCCCATTTGGAAACATTACCTAAAACCAGAACACCTTCCTTTGAAAGTGGATGGGCTCTTGTGCTGTTGCCCTTTATGACATTTAAACAGCACCACACAGGACAGAATTGTCTACTCCCTCTATTGATGAAAACAGAAAGTGCTGCCGCGGACCACTTACCTGCACAGGCTCCAGGATATCAGGGAGAACAACACAACCCTGCACTAGGGTTTGAAGAGAAAACGCAGAATGAGGAGAAATTAATAACCCTTTTGTTGTGCTCAAGCACTTTTCTTTTCAAAATAGCCTTTTTCTAAGGAAGTTTTTTAAGAGTTGCCTGCGACACTTTTGGGGAGACTGTGGAGCTGGTGGGTTTTCAAGTCAAAAGAAGGATGCTCAGGCCCCATGGAGTCAGCAGTGTAACAGTGAGTTTGTCTGAGACAGGGGAGATTCAAGACTTGCACAGGAGTTTTTAGCTAGTCTGTCCTTAGGCATCTTCCACTCACTCTCTAAATGAAAGTATAGGTGTGGAAGAAAAACAGGATTTGGTTTTGTGTTTTGCTTTCCATCTCGAAAGATATAACGGCTGTAGCCTTCACTGACAAAAGAGCAACCGAACTGAACCTACCCATGAAGCTAATGGTTACTTAATAAAGTTGAAACATTAAGTAAATTATGGTGTATGGGGTCCAGAAAGAACCTGAGAAGCATTGCTGTTGAACTGCTTCCAGTGAGGGGAGGATTGTAATATTCCCAGTTGGAGTCGGGGCAGGAGTCAGAGTCTACAGGGAGTCTGAGGGACTGTTTCCTTCACTCCAGGTGAGTAAGGAGCTGTCTGGCTGCCTTCATGGTGCTGCATGGTATTGTTCTTCTGTGTGCATTCTATTTCTTAATTTCTTTACAGTTTTGCCTTTTCCACGTTTGTTCTGTTTTTCTGGTAAAAGTTTCCTTGCCTGTGCTTGGAGAGCAGAAAAAGGCTCAATGGGAGATCAAGCATGTCCAGTCACTTGTCCTGAGGAGGCTTACCTTCATTGGTCACACTCTCTTTTTACAGGTCTTAGGTGACCCATGCTGCCTGTCGGACTCACGTCCACGTGCCCTCAAAGTAGGTGTTTTGGCAGGGATGGAAAGAGAGACATGGGCCAGAAGAAGGTCCCGTCCCGTGTGCTGCACACTGCGAGCACCCTGCCTACTGCTGTGGGGTTTTCCTAAGTCTTCAGCTCTCTCCGGCACAGCCGGGACAGACGGGGGGTCCCATAACCTTCAGCCCAGGAGAGAGGGCGACGCGGCGCTGGTCTCAGAAAGGTCAGACCGGGGCTTTCCCCGGCTGCGCCTCGGGAACGATCGCTCCGAAAAACAACCGTCCGTCGCTACGCGATCCCTCCCCAAAACGGAACCACCCCGTGCCGGTGCGGCAGCGCCGGGACCCGCAGCTCCGGCGTGGGCGTCCGGCGGAGGCACCGGGGTGCGGGCGGCACTGGGACGGGCTCTCCCCGCTCCAGGGGGTGCAGACGGGTCCCGCCACCCCCGGGGTGCCTGTCCGGGGTGGGCGGCCCGGGCTCCCGTGCGCATCACGGCCGAGGGGGGAGTGACTCTGGCAGCCTGCGGCGAGCCCAGATAAAAGTTCCGCTGCTGCCGTCTCCCCTCCCCTTTTCTCTCGTAACTTTTTTTTTTTTTCTCTCCCTCCCTCTCCCTCTCAGCAAAGTGACCGCGGCGGCGGCAGCCCCGGAGCAGCCCCAGCGCCGGACGCCGCCATGAGCCCCGCGATGCCGCCGTCGGGCCGCGCCGCCGGGGGCTGAGCCCGGGCGTGGGGGCCGCCCCCAGAGCCCCTCCGCGGCGGGCGCTGGAGGCAGAGGCAGCGAGAGCCCAGGCGGGACCCCCGACTGCCCCGCCGTGCCCGGGGCAGCGCCCGCCGCGATGTCGGCGCAGAGCCTGCTGAGCAGCGTCTTCTCCTGCTCCTCCCCGGCCGCCGCCGCCCCCGCCGCCGCCAAGAGCCTCTCCAAGCGGAGGCTCCGCCAGACGCGCAGCCTCGACCCCGCCATCATCGGCGGCGGGCGGGAGGACGGCGAGGGCGCGGGGCGGGCGCCGCGGGCGCGGGCGGCCGGCAGCCCCTTCGGGGAGCGCTGCGGTCCCCGGGGCGCCCCGCCGCCCCACGGCGCCTCCTTCTCCACCCCCAGCACCCCGCTGGAGCGGTCGCCGCCGGGCAGCGCGGTCTTCGACGAGGAGACCCTCCGCGGGAAGCGGAGCCCCGGCTGCGAGCTGCCCTTCCTGGCGCGCACCCCCTCGGCCCTGGCGCTGAGCGGCCCCGCCAACAGCATCTTCTCCTCGCCCCGGCGCTGGCTGCAACAGAGGAAGGGGCAGCCCTCGCCGCCCGACCCTCGCCCCGCCGCCTACGTCGTGTGGAAGTCCGAGGTAGGCACTCCCGCCCCCGGGGACGGGCACCCGCCGCGCCGCCCTCGCCCCCGCCGCCCGCCCGGGGGAGCCACCGGCTCCCGCCCGGTGGTGGGGACACGGCGCGATGGGGCCGTCGAGGCCGCCGTGGGTGCTAGTGCCGGGAGCCGGCATCCGCGGCCGTGAAGGGTCAGGTGTTTGAGGTTCCCTCGACGGATTCCATGTGTAGTTGTCCCAGGCCTGTAAAACCTTCCCCTCCCAGTTTCACACCTCTTAAACTGAAGTATGTGATGGTTTCTAACAAGATAGACAAATTATTTTTAATGTGCACACCCAGTGAGCTGTGATTTATTTGACAACGCACATGTGTCAACACCACATGAGAAGCAGTTGTATTCCAAGACAAATCCAACTCTGCAACGCAAATATTTATTCGTTTAACTTGGATGTCGTCGATGTTGGGCTGCAGATACCATACCATGAGGATAAATGTATTCAGAGGATGTGGCATTGTTTCTTGGTAGCGATTGCTCGGTGAGTTGGTTATGCAGAGCCCTTTGTAGCAGTAGAAGAATAATTTTTTTTGTTCTAAGAAATTCTCCATCCTGTCCATGGTGATGAGGTTTCCCGCTTAACTGTTTACTAGTGCCTCCTGGAGCACTGGGATCAGAAGGCAGCCTTTTCCTTTTTTTTTCCATTTCCAAAGATGTGTGTATTATAAACAGCTAGGAATAAGCAGCAATAAGACACCCCCATTGTTCCAGTGGGATGCGGAAGCCCTTGAAAAATTATTACCTTACACAGTGATCTGGGATCAAACTAGGCACCACGATGGCACAAAATGTAGTTTTTAAGGGCAAACGCTGCCTCTCATCCTGCATGAGCTCCTATATTCTCCTGTTTGTTTGGAGTATAAAAGTTGTCAATGTCTGCAAGCTGGGGTGGAATGTCAACCTGTGGGTGGTGACTTCAGGCAAGAGGCTGGGTAATGTTTAAAGAGGCCGTGAAGATTTTTTGCGGTTTTAAAAAATGGATTATTAAGTCTTGTGATCAGGAGTTACTCTTAGTAATATTTCATCTTGATGCTTGAATTTTAAGATAGTTAAAAATTCATTATTTCAAAGAACTTTGTGGGAATTGCAGCATCAGTGGCAAAAAACCTCCAGTGGACAGTGAGACAGTAGGTGGTCACACTAATGAAGGGTAAGTTTGCTGCTTATCCACTTATGATTTGATAAGGTACATCAAAAAGTATAAGATACTTAAGATTTCCTGTGCAGGGTTTCCTGACTGAATCCAAGACTCAGAATGGTCTCTGATCTCTAAATCTAAGCAGGTCTCCCTGTTTTCACTGAATCGACATGAAGCTGGTGGACACTTGGGGCATTTTTATCAGATCCGTATGTTGTCACACCACACAGCACAGCACATCTTTGACTGCAAATTTAAAAGCATTGGTTTTTTTCTTAATTTGGCGTGTGAATTTAGCATTTTTAAATAGACAAACCTTTTTTTTGCGAGGGGTGTATTATATTACTAATAACTCTAATGCCGTATAGTGATATAATTTATAGTTACATTTGATGTTACTGTTCTCTGACAAATTGTTGTTTATGTGGCATTTGAACCTGAGTATCTTTCATACAGTTAAGAATGGATGTTTAACAAAGTGTGGTTTTGTATTTTGAAGGCACCTTTGCTATGGGTGGGGCCTGATTTTTCGAGTAACTGAAACGTATGTGTGGTGTAGTTTAAATCATTTTTACTTTAGAAAAAAAGTAACCTCAACAGGTAATTTTGTTGTGAGAGAACAATTTTGGCAAGGTTTGAGCTCAATGCTGTCAGGACAAGCAAGTATCCACATCTCTGTTGTGTCCCTTGTCCGAGTGGGGCAGGTGACTGGGCCACCCCTTTCCATGAGCCCTCAGTTGGGCACAAGTGTCATTGCTGTCATCGTCCCAGCAGTCACAGTGGTGGGGCTGCCAGGTGGGAGCAGGGTGTGTGGCACCTGAATCTTGGCTCCCTTCATCACTGTGAATTGGTGTCACTGTGTGTCAGTTGTCATATATCCAGATACCTGCTAGTTTCAGACTTCCTATTTTTGAGACATTATACAAATATTAACTTAGTTATTCAGCAAAGACATGTACAAATTATTTAATCTATGTTTTAGGGAAACTGCACATACATAATTTCGATCTTATTCCCCCTCTTATTTCACGCATGCATCCTAATGGTCATTCAGTTTGTTCTTATAATAAAATAGCATTATTAATACTCCTTTATTTATTTATATATTTTTTTTAAATTTCTTCGCATTTGATCTTTATTGGAAAAGGTCTTGTTCAGTTTTTAGGAAGTGAAGGATTTTTTAGTCTCTGGAGCTTTACCCTGGCTATGGGAAAGCTAGTATGCTCAAGGAGGTGAAAAACCCACATTTTATTGGGTGAAAAGGAAATAACTGTTTATAATATTGTAAGTTTAAAAGGTCCCATTATTCAAATTATTGCATTCTCAGTAGGAAATCTATAGTTCCATTTTTTTTTCAACTTAGAAAATGAAATACATTGCCATGGTAATTTTACTTGACTACAAAAGACAACTGAATAGGTGACTGCCAAATGAAAAAGTACATTGAAAATTTTGGTTGGTGTACTTAAAAATTCCCATCCTACTAGCTGGGAATAAAAGAATGCTCATTGCAAAGTCTGTTTTCTTTACCTTCATTCCAATACCCTCAGTGTAATTGCACTTTTTTGAAAATATTTCTCTAGAGCCACTGTGGAAGCAACAGGTTTATGTGCTAGGAGATATATGTGGTAATTATTTTCTTCCCCAATACGTTAATCTCTAAAGCAGTACAGAGAAGTAAAAATGCCATGGAGATTTCCTGTTCAGAACCCCCTCAAAATTATAACTTCTGGGAAGGACCTCCTCCTCCTGTCCCAGGCTGGATCCGTGTAGTGGCATCTAGAGGGATGAGGTAAAGAAGGGGTTTACAGCCTGTGCTCTGTGAATCCTGCCCTGGGACAGCCAGTGCCTTGGGGCTGCGGAGGTAGGGGCACCTGGCACAGCTCTAGTCAGGTTTTAAAGGATGCCTGTCCTGCTGATCTGCAATTTCTGTATATGAGGCCAAAATGTCCGTAATAGCTTTGATATGAGGCCAGGAGAATAATGGATTGTTTATTTTGCCTTTTTTTGATTGTAGTTCTTTGACTTAAGCATTTTATAACACAAGCCTGTCTGCTGGACTATAGAGAGAAAGGTTGGTGCTCAGTTTGTGCCACCATTCATAAATAATTTTTAATGTAGTGCCAGAGTGCAGAGGGGATTTCCATTTTCAGGCAGCAGGTCACACCTAAATGTGTTAGGCCTGTGTTCTTGAATCCACAGACTTTTGAATGTGAAGCAACATGTGACAAATGTGTCTCTGACTACATACCACACCAGAGTGATCTGGCTCTTTATCAACATGTAGTTTGTTTTGCAAGAATATTTTACATCTGTAAAGATTATTTTTGGTAGAGCTTTACTCTGCTGACAAGCATTCTTTCACCTTTTTAATATCTGCTCATGTATAAGCTGCTTAAATAAAAAAACCTTTTCCTGTATCTGTGGAAATCAGTGACAACATTTCCAGTGGTTTCAGCGGTGCAAAGCCAAGGGGGATTTTTAACAAGGGAAAAAAGCTTTCATCCTCCATTCCCACATGATCTCAGCTGTCCTTTTAAGCCATTTCCCTTAAAGAAATTTCACTTTCGGTTAAAAAATTGTCTTACTATGCTTTCATTAAGCGTCTCATATGTTTAAATGACTCTCTAAGTAAACTAAATATCATGGGAAGAGGTGGTAAAAATATCTAGAGATACCTTAATGCCTTGATTCTACCAAAATTTAGTCATACATTTATGCTGACATATGTGAGTGGTCCTGTACAGGTTAAGGGTGCAAGTGTTTTGTAATGACTGATGGAAATACGTTTGCTGGGTTAAAAGTCCAAAATAGCTCAAAATAAATCTATCTCTGTGAATTCTCAAGTTGTGTTAATTCTTCTGCTTATTTTTCTGTCCTAGATGATAAACCAAATCTGCACACTTAAACTTAATGGCCTGATTATTTTGCTATCATACTGTCTGTGTTACTGACTAATTAAATATTACCATATCCAACTGCTGCTTTAAACTAGTAGTAGCATAACATCTGCAGCCTTTCCACCTGCATGTCTGGCCCCTGGGAAGCAGGAGGCAGCATTATAAGTTTGCAGCTTGCTTCTCAGCAAAATTGGGTTGCTGCATGTGATTTGCTCAGCCCTTCCTGACCTCTTCCTCCTCCTGACTCAGCCTGCAACTGACCTGCTCACTCAGTTAGGATGGCTTTCTGTTGAGCACAGCAGGGCAAGTTCTCTATGGTGCAGGAGGGAAGGTTGCTCTGGTTCCTCACCAGATGTTGGGAGAGAAGACAGGAGTTGTCCAGGTGTCTCCTACACTGCTGGCTGGCCAAGCTGTGACTAGCTGCAAGGATGCTGGAGATGCTAATCTGCACTATCAGAACGACATGAGTTTAACCAAATTATTTTACAGTGTGGCCATCGAAAGTAGTGAACACTCACAACACGGCTTTCAGTGGATAGGTGAGGGAGTTCAGTTTTGATAAATTCACTTGCTTGATACTTTAAGAGTTTAAATCCATTTGGAATGTGGTGTTTGAGTCTCTCTTTCCTTGTAGCAAGGTGGGGGTCAGCCTCTTCTCCCAGGCAGCTTGTGACAGGACAAGAGGAAACAGCCTCGTGGGTTGAGGTGGCTGGGTTCTTGGTAGCGGGGGAGTGGGGGGCTACATAGGGTGGCTTTGGTTAGAAGCTGCTAGAAGTTCCCCCCCCCAATGAAACCAGTGATAGCTGGCTACAGGAGGGACTTCCTGCTGCTTCCCAAGGGAGAGCAAATAATTACACCTCTGTGATAACATATTTAAGAACAAGCTTGTTGCGCAGAAGAATTCGAGCCAGGGGAGAGCTGATCGAGAGCCACCCTGGGCCCTGCCGTGGGGGTGCGGGTGTGTGGCAGCCTGGTCTGGGCCTCTCAGCATGTAGCCCGGAGCAGGCAGTGGTGCCCCGGCCGAGCCGCCCATGCTGCTCTCGGCAGTGCCGGCCGAGCGGAGCGGCGACCCCTGCAAAGGGGCGGCCGGGGCCGGGCCCAGGGTGTGTGGCCTCACAGAGAGTGGTCCCGCAGCCTCCCGGGCCTGCCCTGCTAGCAGCCCATGCTGGAGCAGGTGGATGCCTATAGAAGAAGGCTGTTACCCTCCGTGGAAGGCCCAGGATGGAGCGGAGTCCTTCAAGAGAGTTGTGGCACGTGAAGGGGAAAATCTACGCTGGAGCAGGTTATTCCCGGGTGAGACTCATGGCCCTGTGGGGGATCCCCATCAGCACAGCTCACCCTATAAAGGACTGCATCCTATGAAGGACCATCGGGGTGCAGAGACCCCCTGCACCCCAGGGAGGAATGACCCTTGGGATGGCAGATTTGGAAGACCTGCGGCCCGAGGGGTGGACCCACGTTGGAGAGGTCCATCAAGGACTGCTACCTGTGGGAGGGACCCCACCGAACAGGGAAAGGACTCAGAGCTGTGGGCCACCCCTGTAACCCGTGGTGAGGACCATGGTGGAGCAGGCTGTCCCCCTGCAGCCCATGAAAGAGTGACCTACGGGGCAGCAGATTTGGAAGACCTGTTGCCTGAGGGGTGGACTTGTCTCCCCGCAGCAGTGTGGGGAGAAGGGAGAACATGGAAGGAAGGAGGGGTGGGTGGAAAGTGTGTTTAAGGCTACTTTATTTCTTGCTCTTTAGATCTTATCCTGTTAGTAATAAATTTTAGTATTAACCCCACGTTGAGTCTGTTTTGCCTGTGTGACCTCTCCCAGCTCAGAGCAACTTTAGTTGGTGCCTAGAATCCGACCAAGGTCAATGCATGACAGCTGCATTAGTGGAGGTTCATGTGGTCATTAAGTGTGAGCACAGTGTCTGTTACCCTTAAGCACCTTGATACCTAACCCAGAGATTTTGCTATATCAATAGAAGAGGGGTTGGAACATACTCCCTTGCAGAGCTCTGATTAACTGGCCTGGAAGCAAAATGAGGATCTAGCATGTTTAAATGGCTTTTTGTCACGTTTCTCTTCCTCCAAACATTAAAAAAACTGGATACTCCCCCATCCTCCAATAGTGCTAACTTGCATTTTTCACCTTCACGGGGACTTTTTGATGAGATGCGTGAGAACTGTATTTCGGAAGATTTTTGGGTTTTTTTAAAGTAAAAAACTGTGTGTGTTGGTATTTACCACTGAATTGACACACAATTAGTTTCAGCCTAAGTCCGCCTCATTCAATGCTGTAAGAGTTGTATAACTGCAAAATCTGGTGGGCAGAAAAGTTGTGGGTCTCTTATGGGAAGAATGCCATTAAAAGTAACTAAATATATTCAACATTTCTGATTTTGGCAAATGCACTCTTCCCATTCCCAACTAAATTACGTCTGAAGACATTGGATGAAAATATGGGGGTTGACAGCTAGGACAGACAGAATTCCCCAAGTGAGCATTGCTTAAATAATGGGAAAGGAACTTGTGAAAATAATAAAAATGAGACTGAAAAGTAATTTTGAGCAGCCTCTAAAATATCCACAACCCAGACTGCTGTATTGACTTCATGATGGAATTGCAGCAGAGTTAGTTTTGCAGACTCTCTTGTATGACAAGAACTGCAGCTGTGACAGTTTGCAGGTGGAGAACATTTCAGAAGTCTCTTTTCACTCTTCTGCAGTGCTGTAGCTATATAAATGTGTAGATATTAAGCCTGTTTTGGGGTGAATTTTTTTCCTTCTAAATGTAAATATCACAACTGAAACCAGCAGGGAGTTCTGTGCAAATATGGCTGAACACTCCTGACATAGTAGTAACTAGATCGTATCAGTGTCAGAGTTGCAGACTTGAAATCTTAATGTAAAAATGCACTAAAAATGAAAGCTAAAACGGCAATCCTATCTTAGTCTCTTTAAACATGATATAATGCTGTTTATATTTGATTCTCTGGCTCTATGTCATAGTGTTTGAGAGCATAAGGGTCACTGGAATTAAGCTAATGTTTTAAAATGTAGCTTTTGTACATTCTGTGTTACACTGGTTGTTAACTGAACCAGGTGTCTGGATTGTGGGAGAAGAGGCCAAATATTCCATTCAGCTTATGGAAACTGGAAGGGGAGCAGTAAGGAGGTGAGTGCAAGGTTCAGACTTCATTGGAATTTGACATTGCAACTCATTGTCCAATTTTGCAAGGTCCTGAGCTTTCAGACTTCAGTCTAACAGAGTACTCAAATGTGTGCTTTCCTTTTGGCTGGTGAAGACTACTAATCAAACCAGAGTATCGAGAAGAAAGCAAAGCCTTGAGTCACCATTTAGCCCTAGGAATTTTACTTTCTTTACCTCTCTTTAAAACTTTTGTGTCTATTATTTTGTTCAGATTTTTAATCTGTGCTTGTTCAAAACAATTTCTATTATTTTTTTAATCTGTTCTTATCCTGTAGCAATAACGCATATCAATGGAAATGTATGTGGAGGCTTTCTGGTTGAGTTTTAGTTTTTCCTAGATGTGTACAGATTGGCTATTTCAAGCTACATGTTTTTTCCACTCCAGTTGTCAGCTAAGAATTATTAAATCCCTGGGAGATTTGAGAGTGTTTTTGAAGGATTTGATGAGCTTCCAGTGCTTGACGCTTGCCACATTGTTGTGCTGGAACCAGATGCTGGGTACCACATGTTCGTGTTTTTGGACCTAAGTAGATTAGGTACTGTGTCTCTGGATAGTAAAAACAAATATTAGTTTCCCACCCTAAAGCTGTCATCCCTGGGTCATCATCCTCACAGTCCTGGCTATGGAACAGCTTGCATCAGCATCCCAAGTTGTGAAACAAGAGCTGTCTTTTCTGGTTCTTACTATTTCATCTCTTTTGTGTCCTCTCAAAGAAAAGATCTTCTGACTTATAATATTTATCCATGAGGACTCTTCATACGGTCAAAAAGAGATTTTTGAGCATTGCCTTAGTGAGGATGCATGTGAGCACTCAGTCCAATGCAGAATCTCTCCTGGTGGCTGCTGAGAACTTGCTTTTCTTTTTTCTCCCCGTTACTTTCTAAGTCCTATTCCACACACTTGAACCCTTTTAGTTTGGGCTTGTCTTTTATCCGTGTCTAGTTCTCCTTGTTTTGTGTATCTTCAGTTATCCTCCATGCCAGATGTTAAAAAGGAAGATATGTGTCTTCTTGCTTTGATCACCTGAAATTCACTTGAAAAAGCAGCTGCTTTACTGTAGCTGTAGCCTCCTATTTGGATTGGTCAAGTTAAATTTTAGTGAGTACTTTCGTTCTTATAAATGGACAGACTCGTTTTCAGGAAAGTACAAAGCATGTTACTGGCCTTGCTAACAAATGAAAGATTCCTTTTGTTTTGTTTTGTTTTGTTTTCTTTTTCAGTGCAGTTAAGGTTACTTTTGCACTGTCTTGGAGTTAGGCTTCTCGAAAGGACTGGCTTCCTGGATTTGCTTTTCAGTGGTGGAACTGTACCTCTGCTGAACATCTATAACTAATGTTGCAAGAGGAAGACTAATACAAATTTTCCATTTCTATTTTCAGGTTTTATTTACTTTATTCCTTTGTTTTCTGCCACTGTTGTAATACGGCAAGATGGTTTCTGAGCACTAACTTTTTAGTTTTTTCTCCAAAGGGTAATTTCAGTTGAGTTGCACCCTACTGAGAGTAATGTGGTGAGAAACCAGTTGGCAGTGCTGTGTTAAGTTTTCCTTTGCTTTTCTCTCTAAAAGTCTAAAAATATTCCTGCTCCAGGAAATGTTTTTCATTCTGTTATGTCTTTTGCTTCCCATAGGAGGTATTTCTTTTAATTTATTGAATAAACCCATAAAGAGTTTAGGCACAATAGGATCTTTGGGCAAACTGTTTAAGAGATCTCACCATCTTCTGTTTTTAGAAGATGTGCAATTGTTTCTTTATACAGTGCTGTCAGACTCTGGGGTAAGCTGACACTTAAATGAAATGGGAGAATTTGAAGCTAAAATACATGGATTGACACATCTGCTGTCACTTCTCAAATATCGTTATTTTGATTGTTCATATTTCACACTTATCCTTCTTAAATCATAAAGAAATCCCTTTTCTCTTTTCCCTGCCCTCTATTTTAAAAGGATTCTGGGCAATATTTTGATCTTCATCCCATCACCACAATTTTTTTTTAAGTGTATATGTATATAGGAAGGCTAAATCCTAGTAACGTCCTGGTTGGAAATCTGGTTTTAGCTGTTAATTTGATTTGATGACAGTGCAAACTGCTATTTGAAAGGGGTGGTGGGGAAAGACAGACTGGGATAGATTACGTTTTCATGCTCCAAAATAAGACCCTATCTACTCTATCGTAAATTAGAACAATATGGTTGAGTTTTCTTGTGGCTATTTCATAACATTCCTGCTGACAAAATACGACGTGCCTCATTGCTTCACTACTGTTTCTCAAGCATGTGTTCGTGTCTCTGCACCAAGTGACAGCTCTTGTAGCACCACACCATGGGGACACGTCTCGTAGGTCTTTTGAATGGGGCAGCGTATTTGGAAATGATACAAAGTGGGCTGTGCCAGGGAGCGAGTACGAAACCACAGCCAGCTGGGAGAGTTAGGCAGCCAAATTACTTAAATAAGCACAATTAGAAGTCTTACTTATTTCAGAGAGAAAGTGCCTTAATTCTATATTCACTGAAGGAATGAGATGTAATTGGCAGTCAACGTGTATTGAGGGTTTTAAAGCAACTTTTTAGTAGAGTGATTAGTAAGGTTTACATTGGTAAATTTGCATATTTTAAAAGTTTGTGGCACACTGTCCAAAATGCTTCTCAATGTAACAGAGCCTCTGTCAGCCAGCTAATGTGGGAGAGTTAGGCAGCCAAATTACTTAAATAAGCACAATTAGAAGTCTTACTTATTTCAGAGAGAAAGTGCCTTAATTCTATATTCACTGAAGGAATGAGATGTAATTGGCAGTCAACGTGTATTGAGTGGGTTTTAGAAGCAACTTTTTAGTAGGAGTGATTAGTAAGGTTCTACATTGGTAAATTTGCATATTTTAAAAGTTTGTGGCCACCTCCCCTACAACAACCAAACTACAACTCTTCTTTTCCGGTCTGGTTGTGGTATGTTTACATTTCTGCAGGAGCGCCCATTGGGCAGAATTTCAAAACTTCCAGGGGTTTCCACCCCTTGGGGTCTACCACTTCTCTTAGCTTCTGGGGAGAACAAGGTTCAAACCACTACAGCCTCCCACCTGTTTTTTAGCCCCAATGCCGGTAAATTGTACCACCTCACGTGGATCAGAGGAAAATGAGTTAGCTGTGTTAGTGAGCAGTGGAAGGTGTGCCATGTGGAGAACAGGATCCCTGCATGCTGGGCAGCATAAGCAGAAAGGTAACTGATGGGTCAAGGGAACTGGCTTCACCCTGGTGAATCCACTTCCGGACCCCGTTGTACAAAGGAGATGTTGAGGTACTGGAGCAAGTGTAGTGGAGGGCCATTAGAACAGTTAGGGGATAAGGGGGCTTAATGCACAAACAAAGGCCTGGAGAAGAATAAGGAGGAATGAATTCCTCTTTTACTACCTACATGGGAACTAAGGACAAGATGGAGCTGAGTGTTGTCGGAGTTGCACAATGACAGTCACAAGTTGCAGCAAGAGGGATTTGGAGTAGATCTAAGTAAAAAAACATTCACAGCAGGAGTGGTTAAGTATTGAAATGGATTGCTCAGAGAGAGTATGGAATCTCTGTCCTTGGAAGTTTTCAACCCTTGACAGGGCAAGGCCCCAAGGATTCAAACCACATTTTGAAGATGACCCAGCTTTGAGTAGAAGATTGGACCAGATGACCTCCAGAGGTCCCTTCTGACCTAATTTTTTTCTGTGATTCTATGACTGAAAGTATCACTTCTTTCCACAGCAGAATGAAAACTACCGTCCTTCCTTATGCTACAACATACCTTTGATGGAACAAAAGTTGCTGAATTGCAGAAATTATGATGCTCTCCAGCACCAGCATTTGAAGCAGGCTTGTATGAAGAGTGATTTCTTTCATTGCATCATTCTCCAAAGTTGTTGGTGTGCTTCTATTCTGTGAGGCATACCCTACTTTTACACTGCAGCTCCACTGCTGGTGTCTCACAAACGCAAAGAAAGCCAGAGTGGTTCTTTAAAGAAGTAGAATTTAAAACAAAAACCCAACCAAGCCCTTCTCAAATTCAAGTGTTTTGCAGAGGCAGCTTGATGGGACTCTAGCAGATCTTCAGCAGGGAGAAGTTTCAGTAACTACTTGCCAGGTAGGTTTCCTGTCAGCTTACATTTAATCAAGCTGGCCTGCTTATTCCAGCACTAGGGAGCCCAGGGCTTACAAGGTACCTACTTTCAGGACATTGTGTTATTGTGACAGCCTTGTTCTGACATTGAGCTCCATCCACTTTTTTGGGTTGTTTGACTTTAGGTTTAAAAATATTGAACATTTGGCAAAGCACCATCATCTTTTCCTACCGTATGCTCATTCAATTCAACAGCAGGAATTTGAAAATCATTTTTATCCGTGCCTTGCCCTTTGCATATGCAATACAATACAGTAGGACCTTTGATGATATTGACCTTACAATTTATGAGCTTAAGGGTACAGTTATGTAACTGGGATCAGTCAAAGCTAAATTAAACTGGAATAGGCAGATGGGGCCACACAGCCTGGAAAAAGCTGGTACCAAATTGGCTTACTGAAAAAAATGCTTCCATGCTGCTATTTAAAAGGAGCACAGGTCATAATTTGCTGCTGTTTATGATGCAGCAGTGGGCTTTCTTGAGCTTCTGGAGCATGTTCGTCAGCATCTGATCTCCTGTGTCTCTTCTCTTGCTCTCGAGAAATGATTTTGGCAAGTCTGCATTTAGCTGGCAGAGGTTTTGTCAAGCAGGTGCAGCCTCCAGCATCGAATATGAAATCCGGCTGACAGGAGGATCTTGCGCACAATAAAACAGAGCTTTGATGGCTGGGACTCATAACCTTTTGCAGTCTCTATAAGTACTTCTTTCCTTGATGGACCAGAATGTAAGAAGAGGAAAAGGTGACTTACAGCTGTGTGGTTCAAGTAAAATAAGATAAGGAAGGAGAGAAGACAAAACAGCGTAAGAAATTAATATCTAAGTAAAACATCAGCAAGGCTGGAAAACAAGATTACTGTTGACGTACCACCACTGCTGGGAAGAGGAGAGCTTTGACTCCTGCTTGGGTGTCCCTGCCCTGTCTTGCTCATAGTGTGATGTCCTGGTTTCCTTCAGGGAGCACTGAGCCCAAGGTACCATGCTGGGGTGGCTCTGTGCTTTGTGGCTCTGCCTCCTGTGCCACGTGGCCTTCTGAGAAGCTCCAGCCTCTGGTGTGGTTCAGTAAGATGAAAGGTTGGTGTTGGACCCAGCGGTGCATGGTCCCTACTGGTGCTCCCTGAATAGTTCTCAGCATTGTCTCGTGATGAGATTTTCTGAAGCCACTGACTCACTTTTGAAGATGAACCTTGAGTTCCTCAATTATTTAGATAGTTTTTGAAATATTATTCTTGATCTTTTGTATTGTTACTTTTTGTTATTGTAATTAGAGCCTTCTTTCTTTCTTCTTCCTTCCCAGAGGAGGTCTGTAATGCTGAGGTCTTCCACATGCCTGAATACCAATTTTTAGTGGTACAGAGGTCTTAGGCCTTGTTCATACACCTTCTTGGGCAGTTTCTTATTTTAGTAGCACTTTCAACTGTTGCTGTTTCAAATGTAATTTATGCATTGTTTGTGCTTGTTTTATGGTGATAACTATGTGCTTTAGCACAACTTGGTTATTATATTTGCCTTCTACTATCATTTGTTGGTTTTGGCTTGTGACAGCATATCTGCTTGTTTTTTAGAAACACATACTGAGAAACACAAACTTCGTAATCAGTGCATTATGAAGTCCAAATGTATGCACTTCAGTTGTTTAAACTGGTAGCATCCAGCTTATACAGTCAGATGGTAAATGGAAATTCTGATTGCTGTAGAGTGTGGGATCTGGCATAAGTGTCAGAATTAAAAAGAGAGTATCTGCTGTTCTTTGGTAACTCCGTGTGTTCTGTGATAGCTGACCTGGAGGGGACTCTCAGGGAGGGAGCTACGCTGCAGTGCCGTATTTGTCAGAGCTTCCTCTCTGAGAGTCTTTTTAAAGCAAAGCTCTCCAGTATTTGAAGTTTGGTTGTTTGGGAATCTCTCTGACAAACTGTCTAGAAGCTGGATATCATCTTCTTTCTACAGAGGAAATCCTTCTTGTATCCTGAAGGCTGCCAAAGGCTATGACCCAGCAGAAACAGTGAGGTGCCACTGCAGGAGGAGTTGGTAGAGGTAATAGGCCATCCCTGTTTTCAGTGCTCCCAATAACAGACTTTTCCACCAAAGCTACTTAATCCCGATGACAGGGGTAGGGAACAGAGAGAGCATTCACCACTTGACAAGTCAAAGAGCTCTTGCATCTTGGAAATAGAAACATTACAAGGAGCAATGATCTCATCTTTATGGCCATGCTGCCGCTGCGGTGGCTGTGGTCTCAGGTGGCAGGACACCTTTCCTAAATGGTTTGAGGTCTTGGACACCTTTCTTCTAGACCAAGTCCAGCTATTTGGACTTAGCACTTAACCATAGAACTTTTTTGAGCAAAGATATCAGGCTGAAGATGTAACTTGAATTACAGTTGAAAAGAATGAGATTCCTGGAGTGAATTATGTATTCCTGGCTTCCTTACAGTTTTTTGAAATATGCTCCCTTAGTTGGATAAAGACATTTAATAACCATATTGCTGTGCTAGAGGGTGACTGGCCCCTTAATTAAAATAGGACCGTAGCATTTGTAGGAAAGCAGGAGCTCTTCTTGTGCTGGATCTAACTCAGACAGATGGAGCAGAAGCCAAGGGGAAGGGAGAAATACATTGGGAAACATCTGGGCCAAATCTAAGCAAAGCTCTAAGGGAACAATTTGTTAGGATGTTCCCAAGGAGAAGAATGTGGAAGATTTCTATAGAATTTACATAGGGAGAGCTACACAGGAGCTTGCTTGATGACCCCTGTTGAAAGAAAATCCAAGGCTAGAGGAAGCTGAACACAGAAAAGCAAAGATGAGTTTGCTTGGCATGTTCCTTGGAGCCAGTGATAAAGGGCCAGAGGAGCAAGGGAAGGGATCTGCTTCCAGGTTTGAGGGCTGGGGGTGTTCGTGCAGCAGAAGTGGCTGCTGAGCTGTCGAGGACACAGAACAAGGCGCATGTGGAGAGTGTAATGGGACCTTCCATCTAGTCCAAAGGTTTTCCTCCGCTATTTTGGTTATTTTATAACCCAGCCTTTTCAAGCAGAGAGACTGAGAAGGGCAGGGAAAATTTGGGAAAGACTGGGATGACTGAACAGAGATCTGGAGATCAGTGAGCGTAGCGGGAGATGGAACCGGTGTAGCTGTTGTGTTGATGTACTGAAAGTACCATGTATGTATTTTGAGATAAGAGACTGAGTTGCTGAGGCTTGTCTTAGTAGTGATTATTTTGTGCAGTGGTGAAGTGCTCTAATTTGTTTGGCAAACCTTAGTGAAGCCTGGAATTTAACCCCTAAGGAGGGAAATTGGGAATTGCATCTCTACATTATCACACCTTCTGTGAGGGGTAGTTGCCCAGGACAGCTGAGCTGCAATTATGTGATGAGAGGAAGGGGAAGAGTTTAGGACCACAATAAGGGAAAAGTAAACTAGAGGTTCTTTGGGATGGTTGGAATTATGAACTGCAGGGGAATTATTTAACTTTTGTGACAAGATGTTTTGCCTGTAAAATATACTTATATTTAATACATATATTGTTTTGTTCTTTCTAAACTTGCAGATTATATTTGCTATGTTATATTTCTGCATGGAAAATATTCTTTGTGTCTGGATCTTTTTCTTCCGTGAATGATTGCCACATGCAAAAATGTTAGTTTAACCATTTCACAATAAACTAAGTACCTCTGGAGTCCAGGTTACTGAAAAGCTGTTACTTATACAACATTGCAACATACAATGTCAAGGAAAAGAAAAATAATGTAAAATGTACCATTTCTTGGTAATGTAAGTCAAGGTTTTATTGTCCATCTCTTTCATTTTGTCAGGAAACATCGTCCCAGTTAAGAGATGTAGTTTCCTGGAGATGAGACACTGCAAAGCAGGGTGGGTGAAGTTTGTAGTGGGTAGAGCTGGGGCTCCTCAGACATGTCTTTGAATGTTTAGTGTGGTCAGGCAGTGGGATACTGCTTTGCATTCCAGTACAGCAGCTCCACAGTTCTGTGTATGCCACCACACCAGGGACCACCATGCTCGATTCAGATGACATGAGATGTCCCTACCAAACTCCTCCAGATTCTTTTTATGGAAGTGCTTCCAGAACAAGGAGACAAGTGAGTGGTTGAGAGATCAAATAGCTGGAGGTCAGTTGCCTCCAGAGAGAACTGGAGGGCTTTTGCCTGTATTTTAGAGTGGTTTATGCTCAACTGGCAGAACATCAATTTGTAGAAAAGGATCTAATGTACTGAATTTGAAAGAAATGAAGAATTTCTTTTTCCATGCTTTGTATTAGGGTAACTCTGGAAACACTCTGTTTCTGGTTTTGCTTTTGTTCTTCACAGCTTTTTAGGAAATATTTGAATTAGAAGGGTTCAGACAATGTTCAAGACCACTGAGAGAGAAATTAATTTGCCCAGCTTGGAAACAGATCAACTATAGATTTTGCTGCAGGGACTAAGAAAGTTTTTGCCCTTTCTTTCTTCCTCCCGTGGTACTATGAATTAGGTCTACATCCACTCTGTAAGAATATTTGTTTTATTTACAGTATGCACAGCTCAGATGGTTCTTAGAGTATCTTTTGACTTCCTCCCAGAGAGAGGGACAGAAACAGTTGGACAGGAGATTGCTTGGTCCCTAGGAACTGCCTCGGGGGTAGGTCATTGAAGCACTAGTAAGGGACAAGGCTTGAAAAGTCAGAGCTGCCGATGAGTCCGTGGATTTGATGGCTAATCCATGCAGGAGTGTGGGAAGTGTCTGCTGTGAGGGCTAGGTCTCTGTGTCACATGGCCCTGCTGAGTAGGGCAGTGGGTTTGGGTGGGGTTTGGCAGTTGCTGCTGGGTGTTTCCCTGATGGGGTGAAGACGATGCAGCATTAGTTATTTCTGGAAATACTATTTCTGGAATATCCAGCCTAGAGAAATTATATTTAGCTGTTAGATAACTGGTTTAAACTGGGATTATGCCCAAATTTGGGACGAGACAGTAAAGCTCACTGATAAGAGTATCTGTTGTTTCTTCTCTTGCATTAGGGGGTTGAGGACAGAAATGGACATCCAACAGTGTGCAAATCTGTACAGAATCCAGAGGATTTGTGTGGGCATCCCTGCATCACAGGTCCCCTTGCATTGCAGAGGTGATTTTTACATTACCGTAGTGTCTTGGCATTCTATTTGTGGGTTAGAACATCTCATTACAAGGTGTATAAACATGAAAAGACTTTTTTTAGTTTCCAAAAATTTTACACGAGAGACAATGGATAGATACAGTTGAACCAAGAATTGCACAGAGACTGTTTGGTGATATTTAGTGGCCTCAGCAAACGAATGTTTTGCTCTTGCTAAGTTTTAGAGAATCTTAAACCACAGAGATAAAAGTTAATATAATATTATTACAATAAAACATTATTTAGTGGTAATTTCTTCAATAGTCAGGGGAGAAGGAGTTAAGTTCCCAGTGCACAAAACTCGGTAACAGAGACCTGAGAAGGTGGGATGGACATAGGCAGTAGATGAGGATGATGGAGAGGATGGGACTATGTTTAATGTTTGATGTAATAACAGGTGAGGTACAGTGGAATGCTACATAGAAAAGGCGACGTCATCAAAGCCAAGAAGTCTTTGCAGAGTATTATGGATATGCATAAGCAGAGCAGCACTGTATTGGAAAGGTGAGGAAAGAGAATACCAGAGCCACTGAGAAGAGAGCAGTCTGCACAGAATTTCTGTCTGGGTTTTGTGTTGAAAAGGCTGTGTGTTGACGATTTGTGTATAAATATAACTTCTTTTATTTCCTCGATGGAGGGAGATGATAGGAGGAATATTGCACATACTGATCTTCATTGCCTTCCTGCCTCTCTTTCCACAGCCATGAGATTTTCCTCATGTTCCGGAGAGTATGTGTAGATGCACAGTGCAGCATGGTGTAAAGATCTCTGGTCTAAACTGGGAAGCTGATGTGGTATATAGCTGTGGCATATGTCTATTGAAGTCCCAAAGTAGTGTTGTGGTCCCACAGTGACTAAGCTAAGAAATCTAATAAAATCTAACAGTCTTGTAAATTGCAATAATAATTCATTAAAAGTAAATGAATTTAAGTATCAGTCTACTTTCATCTCTACAGTACTTACGTCTGCTTTGATTAGCACGTTATACCTTACTTGGGTGGTAATGGATCGTGCTTGTACTGTGAAAGGAGTTTGACACCCTTTTGGTGTGAGATTACCCAGAAATGAAGCATAAACCCGAGTTCAGTTATTGCCCATGTAGTGATACCTCACCAACCCACTTGTCTCCTGTCCCAGCTGGAACCTGCCTGGCTGTCTGACAGCCCCTTGCCTGGGGCAGTTTTACTCTTCTTCCCGGAAGGTGTGTTACAATCTTCTTTCTTGATCCCCGTGAGCAGTGTTGGTTTTACCCCGTTGGTCTGCAGAGTGTGTGGGGACAGTGCACCTTGGAACAGTTACCCAACTGCTGTGGTAGTTGTTGGGTACCATTCCCTGTGGTGGGCTACTGAATCCTGATGTCTGGTTGACACCTGATACAGCCTGATGCTGCCCTTTTGGCTGGCAAAGGCAGAAGCATCATCATCAGAAAGGGAAGAGGTTATGTGTATGATTTTAAGGACATGAATTTACACCCTAGGCAGAAACACTTTTTTAAAAATAAATTTTTAAGAGCAGCAAAAGAAGGGCTTCATGAACAATACAAATACACTAAGTAATTCATTTTGTTTGAAAGTTATCCAGTTTATTCCAAGGACGTTTTGCAATGTTTTCTTTGCAGATTAAATGTCTTAATGGAGACCTGGCATCTTACTGTGAATTATTAACACTTACCTTAATGAGTGTTTACATATGTTTGCCTTGAAACTTAGCTCTCTAATTCTGTATGAAAACACTGAGTTTTCGAGCCTGTGCTTTAATAAAGGTACAGATGATGTAGGAGAAAGCGGCTACTGGTGGTTTATACATAACAGTTATGCTGAGCCTCCTCCAGTGTTGCTAACCATGAACTTAAGGGTTTCTTTCCTTTTTTTGTATGACCACTTAACTACTGAACTGTTACTCTGTCAGCAGCAGTAATAGTAAGCCTCTTCTTGAAATACCTTATTATTTCTGTGTGTGAAGGGCATACCAACCTCCAGCCATACACAGTAGTCTGGAGTGCTTCATTATTTGGAGCTCCATTCCTTCCCATACCCAGTGCTGGACCACAGCAGCCTGTGGGGCACAGAGCCAGGCACAGCATTTATCTTTTTCAGCACCTCAGCCCCCTAACAAGGAGGGGTGCATGCCAAAGCATCTTACTGCCTTTCATTTCGATGGGTGTCTTCATGTTCTCCATTCACTACCTTCTTGGAGATAGACTGTTGAGCTTCCACCTTTTGAATTGGTTAATACATCTCAGAAAGAAGTTGATGGGTATTACAGCCAAGGTTGCTTGCTGCAGTTCCTGGTTCTGATCCTGGTGCCCTTCAGAAGTGTGCCATCCTCCCCAAACCAGGGATTACTTCTGCAAGAACTTGCTTTGATGATAAGGAAACTTATTTCAGTAAAAATTAGTTTTCCAGTGGCCACTTTTTTAGTACTGGGAAAAAAATGAGAAGAAGATGCCACAAAACCACTACAACCTGAAGACCTCGTTCTCCATTTAAGAGGCCAGATATCTTACTTGGAAATGCAAATTCAGGAACACGACATGAATTATTGGTAACCTTGTCACTTGAGAAGAATTGGTTGTTACCTTTTGTCCTTTAAGATGGTTATTTCAGTGCCTTGCATGAGAAGGTGAGAGTAGAACAGGCAACTCCTTATCTGAGGTTTAGTATTTCAGCCTTGTTAGGGCACTGATGGCTTTTGCAGAAGTCCTTGCCCTGGTAGTTAGCCATTACCAAGAGTAATCTAATGATTTACCCTTTTTGAACAAACATCTCCTAAAAGGACAGCACAAAGGATCCAGTGGCAGATGCAGTGAAGCCTGCTCTGCCAGCTCTGAATTTGTTGTTTTGGAGGCAGATGCACAGGAAGCCTTCCCTGTGCGACTCATGGGGCAGCTCTGTCCGCCCAGGCTTGGCCACTGCAGGGTTGCTGTGCAACAGTGGTGACACTGGTGAGACAGCTGAACATGCCTGGCTGTCCTTGAGTAGGTGTCCCCCTGCCCTGTGGGATGCCCTGTGACCCAGGGGCTCCCCAAAGGGCCTGTAAAGCACTGCCAGTGCTGCCTCACTGACGAGACCTGTCTTGGAAGTCCCTTCATCGGGGGCAGGTATAAGGTGCCTGGTACGCTGCTCCTTCACCTTTCTCCCCAGTTGAGTTGTAAAGGTGGGCTTTCCGTGGTGTTAAAATCAGGAGGAGGCAACTTTGCTTCTAAAATAGCTTATTTTGCTGAAAGAGTAGAAGCAATGGAGTTCAGGACGTACAGGAAAATGGTACGTTTGAAATTAGGGAAATGGCAATATGCTTTAAGCATTAAGACGTGCAAAAGCGCTTTTCACTCCCCTTCTATTAAATACATGGAATACCATTAACAGGGCAGGAAAAATTATACTCTTGAGTGAATATTTAATGTGTAAGATTTTACATATTTTTCTGTTCAAATCTTTTCATTTTAAAGGGCAGCTACCAAGGTGAATCTTAGAATTAGCTAAAGTATGTATTTCATCTCAGTTGATGAATCTCTTTAAACTATTTGAAAAAAATAAGATTTTCAATTTTAAAGGAATACAGTTGTCTCTCCTTAAAGGCATGTATATCAGCTTTTGTTTGATTTCTGATACTGGGCTCCAAGTCTGCTCACAGACGTAGTAGGAGAGAGTTGCTCACATGAAGCAACTCACATTAATTAATATTTATGATGCATTTATCCTGCTAGAATGTACCAGACTTCAAAGGGCAATGCTTTGGTTGTTTTGCAAAAATGCAAGGCACTAGTCTGTAGGAAAAACATTTATAGTCAGAAAATCAGAGGCTTTTGTAGCAAGTTCTGCCTTTTAAAAAAAAAAAATAGGGAGATTGGTATAGCCAACAAACATGAAGCTTTATCAAGCAGGATGCTGATATTAATTGGCATGATTTCTTTATTAGTGGTGGGCTTATTTAAAACATGTCTTACGGAATCAATTAGATGTGACTTTGCAAATGGTGTGATGTTTCAACAGATGTGTAAACACCCTGCCCTTCCTAACAGGAAAAGGTTACAAATAAGTCAGCTTTAAAATTAGGGTTGGTCATGTAATGCTCATGAAGGAAATATAGCCTTTTATACTGGAAAAATCGAGGGTATCCTGGTTCCTATATTTGGACTGAAGCAATATAATTTTTTTGTCAGGGAATCACAACTAATGGTCTATTTTTAATACATGTGCTTATTTTAATATAATGAAAAGTAATATTAAGTCAAAAAAGCTGTAAATCACACTGATCACACTGACTGATGTCAGTCAGGACTCTGTTGTGGTCTTCACTTGATGGTATTTATTTCTGTCTATGATGGGGGTTTGTTTTTACAGTTAATTTACCTTTCCGTAGTAGGGAGGACTGTATTTATTAGATTTTACCATGCCTAATCTTACATGAACACCTGCTGGGAAGCTGTAATACAATGTCAACTGCAGCGGTGAGATAAGGACCTGATCTGTTTTTACTTGATGCTATTTCATATTTACCGTATTTCTTTAAAAAACATTTTGGAAATTTTGGATTGGTGTGCATATTTGTTTAAGCTGTCCTGTCAATCACTGCTGTGTTTCAGTTCCATAAGCAGTGGTGTGTCTGACTCCAGTACATCCCTGTGTGAGTCTCTTGATAATCTTTTATTTAAGATGTGGTCTGTCTCCTTCCAGACTTCCTACATCCAGTCTTATTTAATTTTGAGACTTCTCTCACTTCCCTGTTCTTCGCTGTTCTGTAAATGACTCAGTACTTCATGGCTTAGACAGATCTTCGTAGAGAGACTGTATCTATGAAGTAGAGAGAAGTAAGCAAAATTCGTCTAGAAAGTGTGTTGCTCCTATGACTTGCTCCAATATCCTGAATGGGAAAGAGATACCAAATGTGTATGATTATTGAGTTATCCGTTATGCTGTTTGCAACTGGTGAATTAACACGAGTAATTTATAAGATAGTATTTGTGACAAAATACTTTTAGTCATTTTTGTATGGGGTATTACATAGCTTTGCTCAAATGTCTTATCACACTTGGGAGACAGTCAGTTGACATGTTGTTCATGTTAGAAGTAGCATTCAATAGGATATTAATTATTTTATCTTTATATATACAAGCAATATTATATTCTGTATCCCTTGAATTGAAGGACATCACTCATTTTGATGTTTCCATATAAATATGATTTCATCTATACATGCTGAGATCAGAAACAAATATGCAGATGAAAAGATAAGATTTAAAAGAGCAATATAATTACAAATATATTCCTTGTACATGTGTATGTTCCTGTATAGTTTCATGCACGAATAATTTGTGTACAAATGAAGGACTAAATGTTTCCCACATTTGGCTGGCAGGCTGAATTGTATGTGTGAAAACTGGACAAAAATAAAGATTTCTTATTGGCCTCACAACTGAGGAAGCTCTAGAGCATAACATTTTCCTCCAAAGTCCTCTTTAAGCTTGTGTTTAGTAAATTAGCTTCAGATCTTCCTATCCAGTACTAGTCTAGCATAGGAGGAGGAGCTTTGGCTCATCAGGTACTGACCAGCAAACTGAGGCGTGTGTGTGGTGCATCTGGATGTGTCGCTTTAGGACAGGGATGTGCCAGGGAGCTGATCCCCATCTGCTGACACGAAGGAGCCACATGGATAGGCTGAATCTTGCTTCCCTTGTAACTCTTTTTCCTTCATGTAGAAGTGAAGAGATGAGGGAGTGGGACAAGAAGGTCTAGTGTGAACCTAGGTCCTGCCCCTGGGCAGGGAGAAGAGCCAGCTGGAGCAAAGGGTGCAGAAGAACTCCTGGATCTGTCAGTGAAGAAGTACTCCACAGAGCTAATTTAGCTGAAAGTTTAGATTGGCTGTCCCTTTACATTCTTAGGGCTTTTCTGTGTTTTAGGAAGAAAGCATTGTATAACTGGTGACTTTTATTATGTGACTTTCACAGGTGCTTTTCGTTTTTGCATGTGACTGTGTATCCACTGCTTTTTCCAACAACAATGTTATTGTGTTTAGAGTTATAGAAAAAATGTGTAGAGCGTCATGCTCTGGGTGATTGTGTAATTAATGACTGCTTCCCACTTGAGTTTAGAGTCAAAGTTATACAAGCAGTTTTATCATCAAAAGTTTCTAGGTTTGAACACTTTGTGTTCTCATGAGGTGGCCTCTCATATGGGATTGCAGTTATTGACTGCCAACATGCTAAGTCTGAAAGAGAAGGATGGGTTTTTTTCCTTTTTTTTTTTTTTAAGTCGGTCTATCCAGATCAGAATTCTGGGAATATTAAAAAAATAACAGTTACTTTGTTAGAGTCTATATATGTGTGGAAATGTGGAGTTGTTGCAGTTGATTTTTTTTGTTTTGTTTTGTTTGGCTTTGTTAATGGTGAGCTGCCAATGAAATGATTAAAATTCCACCCACTTCAGCACAATCTGTATAAACAAGGGCCTTCAGAAGGCCAGGGCTCTTTTAGTTCTAATCTGAAAAATGTTCACTCTCATTCAGTGTCTTCATTATCTTATTTCCACTCTGTTCTGGTTTATTGGGGTCTGCTCCATTAAGATGATTCAAAATGCTTCACATTTCCCTGGCTAATGACAGGGGTAGGTGAGGTGTCCTCTCCTATTCCATCTTCAGTTTCCCTGAGGTCCCCCCATTGGCTTTCAGAGCTCAGTTGAATTGAAGATCGGCTATTTTTGTGAAAATGCATTCACTTTTAATGCTTTAAAATGGGGTTACTTTCTTTAGGATAATATAACTCTGGGTTGCAAACAGACTTCATTAATAGGGAACAGACTCCCAGAGAAAATGTGGCTAATTGGAAGTGATTTGGGGGTTTTGAGCAAAAAGCTTTGGCAAAGCTTTCTTGTCTGTTGTGAGTAGGTAAACATCCAAACTTTGCCTCATCCCATTCCTAAAATAAATGTATCTGCAGACATATGCTGTGGGTATCTAGAGAAGCAAAATTTCCTTTAATCAAGGAGAAGGAAAGAGATCTCTGAGAATATCACTAAACCTGTAAAATTTTTCTGGAATATACAGACAAGGAGGTCAGTCATATCTGTAATTTCATTAAAATCGCAGTAAGCTAGGGAAAAAAAAAAGTATTCCATTGTCTTTTGTTCTCAGATGCTTTTGGCATTCTCAAAGGTTGTTATTTAATCTTTTATGGGAACTTCACAGGTGCTAAGGATGTCATATGCTGTCTATATCTGAGTTATAACCCTTTGCTTCTTGACTGGGTCTTCAGTTATGTTTTTATTAGTAATCCTTTAAATCATCTTTGGGTTTGCAGTTTATTTTGATCACTGATTTTAAATGTGTACTTCATTTAATAACTGAGGGATTTGATTTAAACCTTTTGGATTGTATTTCATAGTTATTTTTCTTGCAAAAATGATTTGTATTGATTCATAGCTGCTTCATGTGTTGAGTGTCAATGGCAATTTAATTTTTTCCTTAGTTTGGTACTTCTTTTGCTATTCAGACTGTGAAACTGCATACACAGTCTTTGTTATAGATGGTGAATAATGTATGTAGCATGTGGTCATGTTTTGCTTGTGGTAATGTCTTCTTGGAATTCAGTTTATGAGGCAGAAAATCAGTGTAATAAAATTGGCTGAATAATACTGAGTTACATATATGAGAAGCTCTGGAAAGTGTGTAAAATCATGCTTTGCTTTTGAAACTAAGGGAATTATCAGACTGTTAAACAACACTGGATGTACATTAAGATGATAATTTTAATTTGGATCAGGTGTGTGTATTTTGAAGCCACTGTGTTGACTATCTGCACTTGTTGACCTTAGTTGAGTTCACATACTGGAGCAGCCTTGGAGCATGTTAATGGACTTGCTTTTACATGAAACTACATTGCAAAATGCACTAATGCATGTTCAGCCTACATCACGTACTCAGGATGTTTGAAAAAGCAAGCTGTGCTTTGCCTCTACAGCTAAGGGAATTACTGACTTGTTAGAAATCCTGGACAGCATCAGTAGGTAGGACTGTGTAGGTGTCTGAACGGACTGTTCTTGGTTTCCATTTCTTTCAGACTTCAGAGCTATATGAGCCTCTTCTGTCAAGTATGTATAGATTTGGAAGGGAAAAAATCCTTACTTCCAATCAGTTCTTCAAACCTCAAGCAAACCTGTTCTAGAGCTGGGCCGAACTAAAGAAATGCTCTTTATTATCAACAAAATAGTTTGTGACAGAGGACACCACTTTGCTGGTTTATCACTTTGATGCATCCTAGAGGTCGTTAAGCAGTTTGTTCTCCAGTTGAGTGGTTTACTTCCTTGTAAACTTCATCAGCAGATATGTACTATTTGAATTTAATATAAATTCTTTAATACAATGAGAAAACACAAGTTTATAGTAAATGAAATCTTGACACTGAAAGTGTGTTTTTTATTCTTTTGGAGATATATTCTGGGTGTTAAGGATGCCATATACTGTCTGTAGCTGAGGTATAATGACTTGTCTGCTGTTTAAAGAGAGAGATCTCTATAGAAATAAATAAAACCCAATTATCTATTTTGTCAGTCACTGATACTTCTTGTGTTCAGAACCCTTGGATCCCAATCATACCTGGACCTCATTATTTCTGCTCTTTCTCATCTTCATCTGTCAACAGTATATTTCAGAAAGAGTAAGTATGGGTGTTACTTTGTTAGAGTCCTCCCACTACAAAGATGGAATGCAAAAGATGCAAAGAAATCAAAGTACTTTTGTGTATATTCATCTTCTTGTCCTCCCTTCTTGTGCCTATTTTGTTTACTTTTATTTCAAAGTGTTTCTTCCAGCACATGGCTGGGAGCACCCTAGGCAGGTCAAGGGAGGTACCTCTCCTCCTCTACTCCACTCTCGTGAGACCCCACCTGGAGTACTGCATCCAGCTCTAGGACCCTCAAAATAAGAAGGATGTGGACCTGTTGGAGTGGGTACAGAGGAGGGCCATGAAGATGATTACAGGGCTGGAGCACCTCTCCTATGATAACAGGCTAAGATAGTTGGGGTTGTTCATCCTGGAGAAGAGAAGGCTCCAGGGAGATCTTATAACACCTTCCAGTACCTAAAGGGAACCTAAAAGAGAGCTGGAGAGGGACGTTTTACAAGGGCATGTAGTGAAAGGACAAGGGGGAATGGCTTTAAACTGAAAGAGGATAGGTTTGGGTAAGATCTTAGGAAGAAATTTTTCTCTCTAAGGATGGTGAGGGACTAGAATAGTTTGCCCAGAGAATCTGGATGTCCCATCCCTGGAGGTGTTCAAGGCCAGGTTGAATGGGGCTCTGAGTGTGGCTTGGTCTAGTGACAGGTATACCTGCCTGTGGCAGGGTGTTGGAAGTACATGATCTTTAAGGTCCCTTTCCAACCCAAACCAGTCTTTGATTCTGTGTTTCTAAGATATGATCTTGGTGCAAATTAACCTCTTCTGTGCTTGTACTTGAGTCCACCTTGAAGTAAGCCCAGAAGTGGCAGGGATGGGTGGGGAGAAAAATCGTGCTCTGCTGCCTCCTGGTGACCAGTTGTGTGAGCCTGAGTGTCCTGTATGCTTGGAGTTGTCTCTGTCCCCCAAGTCCTTCTGAGGCGGCTGGCATTGAGCTGGGAAAAATAAAGCAAAGCATCAGTGCATCTGGGTGCTGGGAAGCATGAAAGGTTGTTTCTGTGGCTGTGGCTCACTGGTCTGCCCTTAGTGCATTTCTGAAATTGGCCCTGTGGGCTAGTGGGGACTGCAGGGAGAAAGGAGGAGCTCTATTTTGGGTTCTTGACTTAGTACTGTGTGTAGCAGAGTGTGAGCCCCAGCCTGGAGCTTGCCAAGCAGGCAGGATAGGTACAACTTTTGTACAGATATCTCATGAGACCGCAGTGAGATGCAAGTCAATGAACTCCTTGTTCTTGTGCTCACCTAGCACAGGGTTGCAGTTGTCTGTATATGCAACAACTGAAAGTAAAGGGAAAATTTCCCTCGTTGTTTTTGGACTGTCTATGTCCAAGGTAAGCACTGATACTGAAAAATAAAAGAGGACTTTTCTTCTTCAAAGTGGGATCTTTGCAAAATCTGTGCTTATGTGTACAAAGGAAATAGTACTCCTTTTAGTGTTTCATTCTTCTAGATAAGGAGGGTATTTGAACAACGTGTTAAGTATCACAGCCCTTCTGAGTAGGGAGTACTGTCAACTCTTGGCTCATTTTCTCATGTAGTTTGGTCCCCAGTTTGGCTACAGCAGCAAAATTTCACAGTATGTGGACAGAGTTTTATGTTCATTTTCAACAAAGTTTTTCTTAGGCGTATTATGTGCTGTCATTTGATACAGCAGTGCTATATTCTTCCTTCCCCTCCCCCCCACCCCTACTGTGGTTTTGATATCTGTCAGAGTGTCTCTATGGCTGTTTGCAGTTATTTACCTTTTTCACAACTCTAGTTCAGTATGGTTTGTATTTTCTTCTAGATTATTCTTTCAGGTCATTAATCTCTACATTCTCTTCCCAGGAAGGTCGTGGAGAATCAGACCTCGATGGTCTCCTGGAATTTTGTTTAGCATAGTCCAAGGTCATGAGGCTGAATGCATTGTTTGAATATTCATCCAGCAAGACCTTTGGATACGCAGTGGCTGAACTCAGCTGAGCACTGCTGCTGCAGGAGTCATGATCAGTCTTTGTTTATTTAACCCGGGCTGTACTTCAAAATGGTTTTGGTTACAGGCATATTTGAAGTCCTATATAGATCACTAATGTCCTTGTATTATCTCTGAGTATCTTTATTGCCACTGAGCAAAAAAGGAGGCCCTATTCTTTTCACATAATTACATAAGTAATGAGTTATTCTAATGGCTTTTAGATCTTATTATTTGGGAAGATTTTGAGTGAAGTTACACAAGGTCAACATTTCAGAAAAAAAGTGAAGCTGCATTTTATAGCTGAGGGAGTAAGACGTGTATATTACGAGTTCCAGTAGAATTTAAGTTTAGATAAAAACATCTGTAGTTCTTTTGGTTTCAGGAGGACCTCTCTCCCAAATGTGCCGAGCTAAAAGCTGATTTCCAGATTCTGCCCTTAGACAACTCCAGGACTTGCCAGTGCTTAAACTTTGCCAAACTACAGACAACTGATTCTGATAACACTGCAGGCAGTTTCCCTGTGGCCATTTCAATCCTTGTGACAGAAAGGAAAATGACAAAAATCATGTGTTTCCAGTTAAATTTCTTCTGGGATGACAGGAATAGTTATAAAAGCTAGTTCATGAATTTCACAGGGAAGGAGAAATAGAAACAATGAAAAACTGAAGTAGAAGACTGGAGGCACAGGGTTAGGATAGCTTCGTCCTAAATCCAGCTTCTGAAGAGATCCTGGTGTGGAAGGTGGGGTCATCTGGAAGGAAGGAGATGGATTTTTGATGTTTCCAGGGGAGATTTATTGTAGGACATATTAGGAACAGTCATTCCACCTTTCATACACATTAAGAGGTTGTTTCTTTAAAAACTACACATAAATGAAAGAGATCTGCCAGACCTGTAGTGTTCAGCACTTCAGCCTCTTAGGGGCTTTCAGAAGATAAATGGTCAGAGCAGGTTTGGTACTTGTCTGTAGGTGTGTGGGGTGCAGTGTCTGTGGGTGTAAACCCAGGACACTTTGTGATGTCAGACAAAGAAATAGAGTTTTGTGGCCCGCTTGTGATCACGTTGCCTCTCCATCTTGCTGGGATGAAGAAGTCTCCATCCCAGCTCCTCACAGGCTGCTCCTACCTGGACAGCACTGTTCCAGGTGTCCAGCAGAGCCACTTCTGGGATCCACATTGTGTTAAGTCTCAGTTGTTCAGGCTAGCTTCCAGTACTGAGCTCTCTTAGCGTGTCTATTTCTGCTGAAAAGGTGCTGGAATACTCCTGGGAGCAGCTGCACCAGTAGTCTGGGGCAGGCGTTAATCTCCAGTGAAGGGGAGATGACAGACAGCTGGGTCAGGCCAGGGCCTGTAACCTTTGCAGTCAGCACAGCTGGCTTTGCAGAGTGACACCCAGCCAAATACCTCATCTTTGGGAAGGTCTTAATACCCACTGCGCTTTTATTTGTCATTATACATACCACATATGTTGTCTTTAATTTATGCAGTGAGCAGTTTTTGTCCTGGAGATGAAGCTCATAGTATAGCAGCTCAGTTTTGGAATATCCATCAATTCTATACTGGATATAAAAATCACTCTGCAGTAGCAATAGTTGCAATATAACTGTAGGCTCCACTGCAGCCGTTTGAAACACATTGAATGGTTATGGCAAAAAATATTAAGAAATGCAGTATTTGGACATCACTATAAGTTAGTGCATGTTGCTCAAGGAGCTCTGTACTAGTCAGACCTTATGGTGCGGAATTGGTCATTCTGGCACTGGCTGTGCCTAATGCTCAGTGCTGTAGAAGCAGATGAGAAATTCATAATGCAAGTGTGTGCGCCTGTGTGATTACAATTACAGAGGAAATTCATACACAGTAACTTCAAAGAGCACTCTCCAGCAGGCAGAAAATCATAGTTTAATGCATGGAGTCTTCTATCCCAAGACATTTGTCCGTGTTGCCTTGCAGGGCGCAGTTTGTCTTCTTCAGCATATACGGTACAAATGATGCAACCTTGTTTTCAAATACTCAGCCGTGACACAGAGCCCTGAGAAACGCTCATTATTCTTTGACTTCACTCTTCTTTTTGCTTCTTATTTATTCAAACAGATTACATTCCCATTTGGATAGGATTAGCTGTGGTTTGAAAGTATTGCTGTGGTTTGTCCTGTGAACATGAGTGTAGTATTTAGCTGAGTGATGTCTGTTTCATGACCTGAAAGGTCTTGGATAGAGCACACAAGAGTGTCAGCATTTGTATGTAACTAGATTTCCTGTTGTATAAAGACATGAGGCACATTTGGGGACTTCTTATGAACTTTCCCATGGGGTAGAACACAGAATTTGGGGGTTTCTTCATAGCTTTTTTTAGGAAATGTGAGTTTTTTTTCTCCCTTGCTGTTGAGGTTCTGATTAACATTAACAGATGTATTCAGAACAGGCTAAAACAGTAGTGCTCAGCATTTTGCATTTTGCTGTGATGGGGCACACGAGAGCATTCTCCAGAGTGACCTGCCTGTGCCTGCGTGCCCCCAGTGTGCCCCCCACCTGTGCCACAGCTTATATGGCCTAATGAAAAGCATATACAGCTGTTTTATCAACAGTCAACAAGGTCAGTTTGTCCTCAAACAATTTAACTTTGCATTTTTAGGATTAAAAATAACAAGATAAGTACAACAGATGCGATTTATATTTCATGCTTATTTGTGCCATTTAGTATGGCAAATCCCAGTTTTCTTAAAGAGACGGGATTATGCAGTTTGCCTTGCAAATTAATTTTTCAAAATGTGAAACAGAGCATTTCAGCTATGTTGCTCCTATGAATGTGAAATATTTTTCCTAATTTCATTTAACGGTTTTATTTTGGATACAAGTAATTTTGTTAGTCTTGGAAACCCATGCACAATAACATAGCCCTGATGTTGAAGAACTGAAATTCTAATTGACTGGCCTTGTCTCTCTGAAGGCAGAGTGCAATGTAAACAAGAAAACACAAGCCATAAATGGTGAAAAGCTTACTTTTCAATTTTAATCTCCTGAGGTAGACTACCGAAAGTTGGTGCTGGAAACTAACCTCGTCATGAATGCACATCATTATTTTAATAGGAAGCATACAGTTTCTTATCCCCTGTAATGGAGGTATTATTAAAACACAGTGTAACCATTTTATGCTACGTATGTGTTTCCTAGCACAAATTAAATTGTTCCTTTACTCGAATTGAAGTAAAATAAAAATCTGTTTATATTCAAATTGATGGAGCTAAAATATAAGGTGCAAACTAAGCTAAGCTCAATAGCAGTCTCTTCCTTGCTCGTTCACCCTGGGAATCACTGTTCCACACCCCAAGGGTAACTTGTGCCCATCTCAGGCCATCCCTTTGCTAAGGAGGACTCACTGTACATGCACCACTGTTGTTCTGCCCTGGACGGCATGTGGTTATAAACCTGGATCGCAGGTGTACATCTTAAGTCATGTGAAGTCAGCCACTGTCAGTTCTTTTGCTGACTGTGTTTACTTAACTTGTATTTTTAAGCTATGGCTTAGACTTTATTTCATAATACCTGAGTATCTACAGCTTAAAGTGGGAAACATATGTACCTGTTTACAGTGCTTCGTACAGTAGTAATCCATATTTTTGATGTCCCAAATCAGTCTGTATCTCTTATCCAAGAGTTTTAATTCATGAACTCTGAAGAAACTTGTGACTAGCGTTGAATACAATGACTGGTGCAGAGTTCAGCATCAGGAACATGAAGACTCTGGTCTGGTGTATTCCTTTTGCATTTCTGTGCAGCTTGGCTTTCTGTCCATAGCCATTGGTATGTTTAGGATCTTGCTTGTGATGGAGACTGCTCTCATCAGCTGTATCCCATTAGGTCCTGATGTTCTTGCTCTGTAGATGAAAGTCACATCGCATGGACCTGATGTAAAGCTGTCTGTAGTCAGAGATAGACTTTGGTGAACTTTGTGTCGGACCCTTTCTCAGGAGCTGAAACCACACCAAAGAACCCTCATTCCCGTGAGAAATTAGAATAATCTCAAAACTCTCCATGTTTGCAACTGACTCCAGCTCCCATTTGAGATAGTTTATCTCATCCATGAAAAACACTGAGAAACCATAGCTTACTACTTTTTCAAGCTGAACCTAAAGGAGGAGAATTTGTTCTTTCTTCTATTTTGAGTGTTTCTGTTTTTATACTCCAATGAAAAACAGTACCTAGTGCTTAATAGTTGACCTCTGATTTCTGACTGCAATTCACTCTCAGGATCAAGAGACTGGAGACTGGTTCCTCATTTTCATTTTTCCTAGACTTTTCCGATCCCTTTGAGCAGTGAATAATTGTCCGTGTGTTTTCTTGCCTGTAATATGTTCTCATTGTACTCCACAGCTGAAATGGTTTCTCAGAGAGTGGGAAACAGTTTTCCCAAATGTGTGTTTGTAATATTTTCTTAATAAGGATGGACTCTTGAACTTTTCCTAGTTACCTATATATAGATTTCTTTAAAAAATGAAATTAGTTCAATTCCTTGTTTTATCTGTGTTACTCTTTAACAACATTCGTATACACAGAATCAAGGTGGTGAAACTGTTTTTTACAATTGAAAGAAGCATTGAAAGAAGGGTGATTCTTTGATCACTTTCTGAAATGCTAAAAAGAGGGACCTGTGTTTTAGCAGTATAAAGTAAACCAGTGACTCTTCATATTGCAGATTGTTACATAAAGACATTTGAAGCCTCCTGTAGCCATTAGGATACTTCAGATGGATCCAGGGGTACCATGCAGAGCTGAAAAAAGAATTTTATGATTAAGGCTGATATCTGGTGGTGCAGTCTTCATAAGAACTGTTTGAGGCCTTCCAACAGCACTTTATATTTTAAGCTATACTAATAATTTCTAAAATACATTCTGAAGATCTGTTAGCATTTCAAGAGAGTGTGCAGAGTGAGGAGGTGCTGAATCTAACAGCCAGATAAGAGGTGAGGCTGCTGCAGCTCTGTGTTCCCAGGTCCTCAATAGGCACACTATATATATGTGTGTGTGTGTATGTACATGGTTATATAGACACACAGATCAACACAGACAGCAGATACACAGCAGTCACACAGATAGGAGTGGCACAGAGGGCCTGATCCTGTTTCTCCTCTCCAGCTCTTTAAGGTGAAAGTCAAATAAAGACATCTATCTAGCACACTTATATAGACAAATGTACAGCATATCTATGTACCTACATGTTCTCAATCTAGCCTGTAGCTGCCCCTGGATCCCAGTCTCCCGAGCTGGTGGCACCTGGGCATTCAAGCCCCCGAGGCGTAACCCTGCTGCAATTGCTGGTACCCCAACAACAGGGAGGTCTCTGCCCAAGCTGCTGCATTCAGAGCCCTGTACGCACACATGCAGGCAGAATAGGCTACCCACAGGGGTGAGCCCATCCTGTGATAGCACAGGGAGTGATGAGTGGACCTCCCTTATGTCTGTGGTAATCAGCTGTTAATTAGCCACCATAATGAAGAGGCTCTGTGCTCAGAGCTGCTGAGTTTCAAGCTTTGCTCAAAGGCTAAGAATGCATGTATCAACTGAGATGTTCCTCTTCTATTTCTTTACATAGTGGGGGGGGCAGGCAGCAACCCCAAGGTGAGGTGGTACCTAGAATTTATGAATTATACTCGTTTCCATAAGGACCCTGTTGAATATTTGTTATAGCATTGTTTATATTTTTTTTTCTTCCTGGAAAGCTGAGTGTAAATATTTCTTTTGATGCTTGAGTTCTGCGATTTTCTCCCACTGACTTCACACTGCTGAGAAAGGGGTGGCTGCACAGACAAATAGCTTTTGAAAAACTATAGCCAAAACCTCGTGCCCCTGTGGCAGATCACTGGGAGGCTTTCGGGAAGGCTTTGAGCTATTCAGTGGGAAACAGAGGGATAGCTTTGCCCTGGAAAGATGACTCGGTACCCTGGAAAGAAAGAGGTCTTGGTGTGTGTCATATTACTCTGAGTCAGCTTTATCACTGAGGAGATTTAATGATAAAAGCATGTTTACTCATAATACAGATTTACAGGAATGGAATGAAGTCACTAAAAAAGTTAAAATCACAAAAACATATTGCTAAGGGTACACTTTAAACAAATTTTTCTTTCCTACTTCAACAATTTAGGTAGTTTGTGAGGCTTCTTAGCTCTATTGCAGCCTGCTCTGCAAAGAAGTTGTAATTAAGTGATGAATTATGGGGATCTGGCTTTGATTCTCAGAGAAAAGCTGCTTTGGGTAAAGTGCTCTGTTGCTGGCTCTAGAGGGAACAAACTCCTGCCTCTTTCCTGTGTCCCTGACCCTGGTCCCTATGGTGGGCCAAAGTCACTCACACCCACCACCTCATCACCATGGCTTGATGAGCATTTCCTCATAGCAGTGTTTTAAGTAGGCATTAAACTGCTTTCATCATGTTTTCATATTCAACATAGCATGTGACTTAAAAGTTTTATTTAATGAGAAATAACAATAATAGATTGACCTGGCTATGCACTTTGCAGAGAAGCTACCTGAGATCTGTAAACACATGGAAAGAGGAACAGAGTGCCTAGGCACTGCGATCTGTTACTGTTTAATAGATTAAGGGTAACATCTCCAAGGACTCTGCCATAGTCTGGTTTCTTACTGTGTTGGTTTTATTTTGCTGCACTGGAAGTGGTCTTTGATGGAATGAAAATACTGAAGAGGGAAAGCCTAAAGAAAAGGAAGTAAGCTTATTAAAAATCTTGAATTTTAGATCTGGTTTTGGAACTTGAAGTATTCAACGGTTGAAATTAAAGCACAAGCCCCTAGATTGAATCTGTGACTGAACCTGAAGGAAAGGATAGAAGGTAGATTAACCTTCGGATATTAAAAAAGCATGATTCTTTTGCATTTAGGGGGAAATTTAGAAAGGACTTCTGTCCAAAATGGAGTGAAATTAGTTGATCCAAGGTGATCTTTTTAGTTCATTGCACTGGTTGGTTGTCCTGCAGGATGAAACAGCTCCAGGCCAGAATCGTGGGGATAACATCACCAGAAGGGTGTATTGATTCATGTCTGTCCTGAGTTGTCATGATTATCCTGAATTGTGAGCCATTGAACTGTATTTCAAATACCAACATTTAGCCTGAAACACTGAACCAGTCTTGAAATTAGAACAGTTTTCATTACCTAAGTATGGGGGTGCCTGCAGATAGATATGTGAGATGCCCACCATATGCTACACCAGCATTAGCTGTAGTCCTCAGTTTTGACCTGCCAAATACCTTCTGCAGCCTAAATGTCTGAGTCTGTGATTTTAAGTACTGAAGGATGCTTGAGTCGTGATAGCTGCTGATGGACACTGTCTTCCTCCATGTCAGTAAAATAATTCAAGTAGTTTGTTCCACCTGATGGCTCTTGCTGCAGGTGTCAGCTGAAAGCAATGCATTGGCACCAAAAGAATCGCTGTTAGAAAGAGCAAAATTTGTGTCAGGGCTACAGTGCTTATTTTGTTGTCTTTTTCTTAACAGTTTTTTTCATTAGCTTTGAGAACTGCTGAACTGCTGAAAGCTCTGACATTCTTGGTGGGACTGTCAGGCCTGCTCAGTTTTTCTTTTAAAATGCAAGGAGGGTTCCCTGTGACTACTGTGTTGATAGCATCCTGTAAGGATGTGTTTATTCTTTACCAAAGAAAACACTGGATTGAAAAGAAAAAGCAGGAACTTAGACTAATTTTAAAGCCAAATATTGATTTTTTTTCCCCTACTGATAAATGGGCTTTGGAAGTTGGTAATCAATAGTTTCGACCTTTTGAATGTCTGTGGGATGCTAAGGTAGATGCAGAGCACTTAATTGCTTCTAGTGGCTGAAGAGGAATATGAATGTTCTCCTGGGCAATGATCTATGGATCTTTCAAATCTGGTAAGACTCCAAAAATGTGTAAAAACTCTGTTTAGTAAATTAAGATTAGAAACTATTATTAGCTTTTGTTTGTAGTTCAAGCATGATGTCATAGTTGGCATAGTGCTACAGAAAAGCTCCCAGCTCATTGCTCAGATCTGTTCTTTCTCAACTCAGTGTCTTTGGTGTTTGCTGTTGAGGCTGTCTTTCCTAAAGAGGAATGGTTTGTGTGATACCAGCTTTCTGAGGGCTGATTTAGTGTTATCACCCTCATGGGAAGAGAGACCGGAGGCTTTGTTTGGATCTGGTCATGACTGCATGATTTCCAGCCAGCTTATCCTTACATAAAAGTGGATTCAACAGCTTTAACGTTTTATGCTGAAATAAAGTTCTCTAAGGGCATTCCAGCTAGACAGCCCAGGCTTCATGGGAGAGACACACAGAATGTGCTCCTGCATTTTTTTACTTTTTTTTCCAGTCCTTCTATTTATATTGCTAAATGACTGTAATTTAGGGTTAAAAAAGGTTTAAGGAAGCATAATATCACAAAAAACCCCTTATGTTTGGAACTGTAAAGCATCACAGGAAACAAAGTTCTTCCAAGTTTTGTGAAGTTGCAGTATGTTAATGGCCCTTTTGTAACGTCTTTTCCAGTCTTGCCTTTTCCCACAATGAGCATAGGGGCTGCTGAAATTTGGAGTAACTACATTAAGTAGAAGTCCCTGTAGTTGTGGAGGAGTAATTTGATCTGTAGTAAGTCTCTTTTCAGTTATTTGAAGCTTTCCATAATATTTATTTGAATAAAGTTTGAATATCTCAAAACCTTGAAAGCCTCCCATATATTCTAACTATTTAAACTTAATTTACTTTTGCTGCAATCAGATATAAGCAGTCTGTTCATTGGAAAGGCAAGTATAAGGAAAGGAGAATACTTTTCTTCATACAGTTTAAAAAACCTCCCGTCCTTTCAAACCAGTCACATGATCAGTTCATGAGAACTGTCTTACTAATTTTACTAAATTATTGTTTCTGAGTTCATTGGCCAAGTATGCATAAGTGTTCAGTGAGAATACTGTATGGCTTGCAGTTAAAGGTAAAATATGTATTTGTCAGATGGCTTTTATGTTTTGCTTCTTGGTTGAAACATCCTCTCTACTGTTGTCTATAGAAATGTTTTCTTCTTCAAAATGTGTAATTTCATTCTCTTAAAGGGTTGAAAATGATGCAGTAGCTCGAGGGACAGAACAGCCAAAGTACAGTATTAGAATAGTGGCAGATTTACAGCCTGCTAACTTGTGAATTAATAGGACTGTGAAAGAAAGCTTCATAATACTAGAAAACAAGCACCTCCCTATTCCCAAAGGAATTGTACAGCATGTTTATAGACATAATGTGTCCCGAGAGGAGGCATTTCAAACCATTATTGTATTGGGCAAAATAGAAGAAAATTAAAGAAACAGATACTGCAGAGATAAATAGAAGGGTAGATATTACAGAGGTGGAATTTACATTTACAACCATCTAATCTCTACGTTAAAGATAGATTTCATGAATGAAGAAGTGTAGCCTCACAGGCAAGTGGACAGAAAAGGCAGCCAATGCATTGTCCTGCTTACCTTCGTTATGGCAACAAGGAGCTGGGATATTGTCAATACAAAAGGGCTGATGCTGTTGTGTCTCAAGCTGAGATGGCTCCTGCAAGACCAACACAGTCGTCCCTTGCACATACTTTTCAGCATTCCCAGTCAGTTAAGCGCTGTGTCAAGAACCTGGATGAGCCCCTGGGGCTGCACGGAGTGTGTGTAGTCCTTTGCCTTGCTGCTGCCTGCTGCAGGTTGGATATTCTCCTGGCTGGAAATCTGACTGCAGAGATTAAATACATACCTTCCCCTAATGACTTACAGAGCACACTTGACAGCCTAGTTTTGTGGAAGGCTTTTGTTGACATTCACTTAAGATAAACAACATCATTGCTGTGTGCTTTTGCAACTCGTGAGCAATGACACAATGTTGGACTATGCTGTTTAAAGTCTTTAGATCATAATGGCAGTGTGTGCGTTGTGTAAGTAATGTTGTTCTATATGGGTTTGTCCAAACTCTTAACAGGTGTCTTAAAGGCAGTAACATCTCCAGAGCATTTTTAGAAATCATTACTGTATTGTAGTGTGCTGTAAAGTCAAAATTAAGTAAGTGTTCGTCTTCCACATTCCTGTAAAGTTCTGCCTCAAATATTCAGCCTAGCTTAGCAATAGTCCCTATGTGACCTGTCTCTCTAGCTATGATTTCTACATTTTTTGCACATGTAGTGAAGCATTTGATTAACTCTTTCTGTGAAATCTGACCTGATGTTAAAATGTCCAGTTTTCAGAGCTCTGCAGAAAGTAACTACTCACATACTACTCCACCTCTCAGCTTCAAGTAGCTTTAGCCTGGACAGTAAGCATCTCATAGTGTTACAAAGAACGGGATCAAAACAAAGCAGCACCAAGACAGCTAACAAATGTACACAAATGTTTTATAAATAAATAAGCAGTTTTAAAGAGTATACCACTTGTTACTTAAAAAAACCCAACAATGGCTTTTCCTATGATGACTTTTAAAACTAAACTCTAGGAGAGATAAGGAATGTCTTCTGTAGGATTGTGTTCACACTAACATTATGGTGTTTTAGAAATGGCTTTCCAAATACAACAACTGGATTTTGTGTGTGTAAATCATCTTGGTTTCTAACTAATGTGAATACTTCAGTAAAGGAAATTAAATATGAAAACTGAAATGTAAATATTTTTAATCTCCTGCTATCTCCTATACACATATACATACATAGATACATATAGATATACATATAGATATACATACATATATGTCTATATATATGTATATATGTGTGTGTGTGTATATATATATATATATATATATATGAATTTCTGAATGTGCTGTCAGATGCTATAGGCTAATGTTTCCTGAGACTTTGTGAGACAAAGGAGCTGACAACTCTGAACCTGTACAGGGCTCTGCTTCATATCCTTCCAGATGAGAAGGCATTGGGATTTATTTTGCTCTCTCTGCCCCAAGTGCTTGCAGCCTCAACAGGCAGCAAAGGAAGGACAGAGAGTGACACTGCTGAAGGACACTCATACAGGGATTCATCTAAATTCCTGCAGTGATTAATATATCTACTGGGGATTCATCACATTTTTGAGTACCAAATACACGCAGATACAGTTGATGTTAAGATGCCATTTGTCTTAAAACACAGGAAGATTTTTTTCTATGGCTCTCCTAATTCAAACTCAATAAGGGAACCAAGAGAATGGTTCCCGAATCTCTGCTGTCTCGCTGTTTAATCACTTTTTTTAATAGTTGGAAGCAGCTTTGTGTCTGTTACTGACGCATGCTTAGTCCAAAATAATTGTGAAAATCAGTAGCCTATGGAGCACATTGCCAGCTTTAAAAGACACTCCCATGCCCCTAGGTGAATGCCTACAGAAGGCATTTTGTGAAATTCACTGTCTGAACTTCTAACTTAAGCAGTCTCCTAAAGGAGCCCCAAATATGCCAAGTTGTTGCGGGAGGCTTACCATAGTCTGATAAGGCTTTGAATTTTGCCAGCTTCCAAACAGAGTCAGGAGTGTATCTCTCTCTCTTTTATTTTTCCTATTTTTTCCCTGAGGTGCAGTAGTTTCATTTGTAGTAGAAGATGCTTAAGGCTCTTCTGTAGTGCTTAAGGCAAATAATCATGCAGTTCAAGTTTCAGCAGTTTATAGTAAATAATTGAACTTGAAAAATCTACAAATGTGATACTTGCAAGTTGATTTTCCTCCTTAACTGTGCTTCTTATTTGCTTATGATGGTGGATTTGTATAAAGTAGTTCCAAAAATGACAATAGCATCTCCTTCCCGTATTCCTGGGTGCATCTATTCCCAGGAGTATCTGCTGACCTGTTCTATCAAATGAAGTTTGTGCTGCAGAATCAGCTGATTTAAAACAGGGAGTTTATTAATGGTGAACTGAAGTTTTTGTAGTTTACCTTTATTTTCACAGTGCTCAGTCTTTGCTCTTATTTTCTAAAAACCCTTGAATAGCTCTTCTTTACTGCCATTTCATATTCACATACAGTAAAGCAGAAGAGGTCCAGTTTCCTACTGCACTGCCTCCTAGAATATCGCTTGCAAATCAGGAAGAGGAAGGTTGCATATAAAGGGCTGTCTAAGAGCCAGAGATATCCTCTCTGGACTAAAAGCTCTGTAACTGCATCACCTAGAAATCAGTTTTGACTTTCTGCAATTCAGGGTGAATTTAATGGAACTTAACATTTTTTTAGTTAATTGAATGCATGTTGGGAAAACCTGTAGTGATTACCGCATGATGGATGCCAGGGAAAATTTTTTATATGTATGTTAGATGAGAGCAGCTAAGTTGAAATGCAGTCTCCAGTGTCACCCTTCTCTCACCATGTTTGCAAAATCTGAGCACATATCCAATTGTTAAGGATTTGCTCCACCACATCTTTCAGCACTGGAATTGGGGTGGCATGAAATCCAGCTGAGGCACTGTTATTTTTGTTCATCATATAGAGTTTATATTTTAAAAATAAATAAAGTTGTTTTTACAAAAGGGCAATATCGCGTGTGAACATAACATAAAAATCACAGAGGAGACATCAAATCCTTAAATGTTAAATAAACTGCTTTACAAATTAGAAGAGTTATTTATGCCAATTCCCATCCTATCTAGGACCTTTCTACAGTGAGACTTTTGAAGTGTAAAATGTGTGTTTAGCAATAGACTGGCAACAGAAAACAGTATATATTTCTGCTTTAGCATTTTTCTTTTTTTCAAATGCAGATACATAAAGAAACTTTCCCTGCGTGTTCTTCAGATTAATTTCTGCTGTATCCAGAATAATATATTAGACCTTAGGGCAAGAACAGAACATGATGATCTGGGTTGACCTTGATTGAGGCCAACTGTTCCTGTATCTATCCCAGCATTTTGTGGCTGATATAAATCAACTTGTGACTTCATTTTTTTTTCATAAGTACAAAATTACATGTATAAAAAGCAAATGAACACTTACTCTAATTTTTGTTAGGTACATTGGCTCCAGATGTCAGGTACATAACCTACTTGAAAATTTGATTCCTTTTCTTTTCCCTTTCTTTTTTTTTTATGCTGAATAGAAGATGCGTTATTGTGGACTGGATGAAACCTTACTAAATGTTTGATTTATCTTATTCATAGTAAAACTAAGAAGGGCGTTATAAAAACAGCTAAAAGCTTGAGAGGCTCTTGGTCTCCAAAATTCTGTCCTTTGTCTTACACAGAGGTTTAACTTTGAGGCAGAAGTAGTATCCCCGTCATCTGATAACAATTCCTGTGATGGGAAGGCAGTATGTTGAAAACATGAGTGATCAAGAAGGAAACCAAGACAAAATCAGAACAAGTGCGAGGAATAAGATCAGTGAAGAAAATATTGTTGTTCAGGCTAACTGTTGACAGGATAGGGCTGGGAACTCTTACCAAAGAAAGTATCTTTTCTTTGATTGTATTGTGTAGAAGAGGAGGGGATGTTGCATGCTTTTTGTAAGAGAGTTGGGCTTTATCAGACAAATGTACAACTCCATTGTCATTTATTTTTCTGTCACAAGTAACACCCAAAAGCAGAATTTTGATTTTATGGGTCAGAAATGCATAAATGCTTATATGCACTATATGTAATTTACATTTCTGATGCAACAAATTAACTAGAGGGGGTTAGTAGTGAAGATCAAAATCTAATAAGGTTATCTGCTTCAGCATAATGTATTTCATTTTGGTACTAAAATGGTGAAGCAGGACTAGACATCTAAGCCAATACACATGAAAAAGTAATGAACACATTTTGTACTGATTGAAGAAGTTCATCTTGCTCAAACTTCTTGGCTGCAGAAATAAAATAACTATTGACCTAGTTCTAAAAATATCAGGGATCAGGTAATATCTTAATTCTGATTTATTTGGTTCAAACTTTGAAATGCTATCACTTGCAGCTGGCAGATATGCAGTGGTAGGGAATAGTGCCATCGTGAAATGCTGCAGACTGAAAAAAATCACCTGCTTGTCCTGGGATGAGTGCCATTGCTGTCTGATGGAAATATCAGGCTGGTCTCTCATCCTCTGAATGCAGATATTTCTAATGGGAGAGAAATTTACCTGTATAGTGTAGGGAATGATGCAGTAAGAGGAAACACTTAGCATTTTGCATGCAACTTCTTGTATCCAAACATAGGACTTTTTTTCTTTTTTCCTTTTCTCTAAAGGCAAACCCACAACCTGGTAAATATTAGAAGCAGATTACTCATGTACTGGAAGAGACTTTTGGCAGCTGTTTGTTTTGGCTGGTTCCATTTTAAAATAAAATCCTAACAAAATAATAGAAAAATCCATGTAGAGTATTGTACCTTTGTTTGACATTTGTAGTACAGTGAACAAAGTTCTCATTAGAGTTATCATCATTTTTACATGGTAGTTTGGCATCTAGTCAAAACTATGTATATTCATAAATACCTACACCTATACCTGGAATATTCAGGCAATATATGATGTTGGTTTTCCTTGTTGGCCTTGCTTTGCTGGTTTTTTTTGGCTTTTTTTGGTTTTTTTTTGGTTGGGCATTAGATTTGAGAGCTGGGTCCAATGTTTGAATCCAATTATTGGATTATTTTTTTTCCCTGTTACTCCCCTCAGCCTTTTTGCACAATCCTTTGATCTCTTATATTGAAACTGGGTTGCAGTTAATTGTACGGGATGGACTTACTGAAAAGGGAAATTGAGCAGATTGATGTTTTCCCATTTTTAGTCTTTACATCCTTTTAGATCCCAACTCAAAGGTGAGACAGCAAAATGAAAATCAGAATCCTCATCAGTTTATGATAAACATGGTCTTCATGAAATACTGCAGCCTTCTGATCAGAGGTAGAGGTATTAACCTCTTGCAGTCCCTAAATGCTTTTGCCCTGCTTAAGTAAGCTGTTACCAATAGCCAGTTTGTAATAGGATATTACTAGATGCTTTTTATTACCTCTCTTGACAACCAGTTACTACTCTCTGTGGATGCAAGAAGGTTTGTGGGCCCTGAGCTATGACCTTGCCTCCCCTTTGAACTTGAATCCTTGGATGAAATCTGGACCTTCATGTAGATTTTCTTCCTTGCATATTTGTTTAGTTTCATGCTGAATTGACTGACTTCTTGCTCTGGAGTTTGCCTTGTTTTCATTTGATAAAGTTACAGTAAACCTATTTCCTGTTTCCTTCTAATTTCTTAATTTAGTACATTTTAATGTATCTATCCATGTTTCTTTGTTGCGTGTATAATGTCAAATAGAGAAGAAAATCTGAGATGATATGAAGGAAAGCTTTATCAGCACCAACATGGGAATAGTTCTGTTATTTCTGGACAAAGGCCACAAATGAGTTATTCAGGACATGATAAATGACAGGGAGACTATTGTAAGAAAATTCTTTATCATGCATAACCCACATAAGTCACTGTGCATAGGCAGAGGAGTACTTTCAAGAATTTTAGGTTCTTGTTATGACTAGAATGAATTCAAAATATAAATGTAAGTTTATAGTTCATCCTACTGAATGAACAACTTTGTGGTTTTTAGAGCAGTTTAGATGTGATGAAGTCTTACCAAAGGACAACAGGCTCTGGGAGATGCTTGGCTAGATGGAATTGTTGGCCAACTCCCTTGAGGACCCCATCTCCATCTCCAGTGCAGTTTGTCTCTTCTGAAGTCAGGAATTTCTGTCCCCTTTCTCACCTAGCTTCTCATTCTCAACCTTTGTCCTAGCACCCTTAGTGCAAGCTGATTAGGCATAGTGGCATTGCATCTATAGTAGCAGCATTTTATTTTGCTAAGCAGGCACAAGAGGAACCAAAGAGCTTGTGTATTTTCAACAGAACAACATTCTAGGTCAGGGTTGATTTATAATGACTTTTATGAGGGTCTAGTTTGGTCAAGAAAGAAAACAAATGCACTTGAAGCATGCAGGCAAGAGCCACAAAGGTTTGGTGAGACATGATTTTTGTCATCTTTAGCAGGGCCTTTTCTGTGTTGTTCAACTGGGATCACTGGCATACATTGTCCCTTTGCTCCAGGGTCCCCATGGAGATGTGATCAGCCACACATGTTGCCTCTGACTTGAGGATCCACTTTTTTCCAAGACTAGATTATTTAGATTAGTGAAGTTAGAGCTTGAGAAACTTCTCCAATGGCATAAAGGACTACCTTTCAGTCCTGCAGACATGCCAGCAGCCAGACTGACTTTGATGATGAACTTGTTTGTAAGAGAGCAGCTACTCTTCCTGCTTTTCACCACACTGAGTCTGGTTTGCCCAGTGCCTCCAACCATAACATTTTTGTTTTGTGAACTGGAAGAATATAACATCTTCCTCTGAGATACAAAAATAAGCAGATCATTTGAAGCTCCACTGGTGATCAGGAATGTTGAGAGAAAATTGGATGGAGGGATTAATTGTGGTTTTGGGGGTGGGATATATTTGACCATAATTGTGATCTGATCCTTAAGAGAATATAAAAACCCAAAAAGCTGGGCAGGGTTCTGATTTCTAATGTCTAATTTTTCACTGCTGATAGTGTGTCTAAGCAATCTACTGTGCCTTAGGAAAAAGATCTTGGGTTTACAGCAGATAATTTTGTAGACACAGTTCAATGACTGTCAAAAATGAAAAAAAAAATTAAGAGCTGCAGAGAAGGAATAAAGAGGAACTAGAAGCAGTTTTTGAAGCAGTTGCCTGATCCTCCTTGCCTCCTCTGCTTTTTTTGCCCGGGGGTAGTCTCAGGGCCCACAAGCTGAAATCACTTTAGGTGAAACTCACCCAGAAGATGCACTTCAGAAGCACATTTAATGTTTTGAATGTGCAAATAGACATTCAGTCTTATCTGTTCCAAAATAACACTCCCAAACAGGTATATAGAGTCAAGTCCTCTGCACGACTGCCCCTCTGGTAGCCCTCTGGCCACCATCCACATGCTGATGTGGAGGTAGCCAGAGAGGCTCCTGCTCTCAGCTGGTGGATGGAGGACTGTGCTGTATAGCTGTGCTTGCTCTGCAGTCGTGCTCATCTCCAGCTGTCTCCAGGTACTGAGGACTGACAATGGGCCAGACTAGACCTTTGGTCTGTTCTGGTTGTATGAAGAGTATCAGAATCTTAATTTTAATGGAGACATTAATAAAAATATTATTGAGAGTTATTGAAAAATAATAATGGCTATATTTTTGGGGAGGGTCCTTTGATACCTATAGACATTATGAGAACCAATGTATTTGTTGCATCCCTTTCTCCATGTAAAAAAGAGGAACATGTATCCTGTAGCTAATACAGTCCACATCCCTTATTAAGAACAAACTTATCTCTCTCCTGAGAAGTAGATTTATTGCTGCTGTTAGCAAAGGCCTGGGAATGGGATCCCCTGGCTTAGTTGCACTCCAACACTATCTGTCCTTAAAATTTTCCCTCTGTAACCTTTTCACATCAGAGGATGTTTTATGCCTCCTGGTAATGCTCTGTCTTAATTCATTCTGTACTATATAACTTGAATATAGTGTCATAGCTAATTGCCACCATCTGCATGTAAACCACAACAGTTTTTTTCTACCACATGTCATAACAGCAACTGACCTCTAGCTACTTGGAATGTGTCCAGGAGCAGACACCTGACTCAGATCATTTGAGTTGCTGTCAGTCCCTACTTCTCTCCGCCAACTCTACATGCTACAGGACCAAAGAATGGTTTGGGTTGGAAGGGATCTTAAAAATCCCATAGGCAGGGACACGTTCCACTAGACCAGGTTGCTCAAAGCTCCAATCAACCTGGGCTGGGACACTTCCAGGGATGGGGCATCCACAGCAGTGCAGCTTCTTTCAGTGTCTCATCACACTCATCATAAAAAACTTCTCCTCTATGTCTAGTCTCAGCCTTCCCTCTTTACTTTTGAAACTCTTGCCCCTTGTCCTGTTCACTACATGCCCATGGGAAAAATCCCTCTCCAGCTCTCTTGTAGCCCCCTTCAGGTACTGTAAAGTGCTGTGAGGTGTCCATGGAGCCTTCCCTTCTCCTGGCTGAGCAACCCCAGCTCCCTCCCCTGTCCTCATAGGAGAGGCTTCTAGACCCACTCCAACAGGACCATGTCTGTCATGTGCTGAGATCCCAGAGCTGGACACAGTATTCAAGGTGGGATCTCATCAGAGCAGAGTAGAGGGGCAGAACAGAGTATACTCCTACCCTATGGTGACTTATGTCAGTCTCAAGTAGCCTGGATTGAAGGGAGTATACACAACTTATTTTTTCTGAGCCACAAACATGCCTGAAAGTGCCTGGGAAGCAATCCCTGGGGACAGTTTATAACAGGAGCATTTCAAGTTGCCTTCATTATCTTAATGCCATTCAGTTTGAGGCAACTTTCTTGTGCACTGCCCAAACCATGTGCCGTGAGGCTGAAGGAGGGTGTCAGCAGCAGTTTGAAATGAAAGGGGATAGGTACAGACACAGAACATTTGAGAAGTCCTGATTGTTCCAGTAACTGAAGAAGTGAACATTTTAAAACAGAACACTGTGTAGAAATAGTGAAAAACTTGAGAGAACTCTGGCTCCATGCTCTCAAGCAGTTTTTTTTCTCATCGAGTTATCCTGCAGTGGCCCTGCCTACATGAGCAGTGATATTTTTACAGATGTCAGTTCTATTCATCTCAGGGTCGTAGGGCTTGGTATACTCATGCATCAAACCTGGGTTTTTGCTATATAAAAGTGTTCAATTTCCAGATGAACATCAATGATTAGTGACTAACATGCATATGCCTGTACAGAAGGAAGGATGCTAATCGAGTGGTGAGCTGTCAGTTTTCTCCCCTTTCTTCTCTACTTTAAGTTCAGACTTTGGCTGCTGTCCCTGGAACCAGCTGCTATCAGACTATGGAAGATCTTCTTATGCCAGCAGCAGCATCTGGATGCCTGGCACGGCTCTTTGAACAGTTGACTTGATTTCTGTTGTGGTCAGCATGCAGCTGGAATTTTTTATCCTGCCTGGATGGTTTTTCTCTTTGGCTCACCTTGAATTATTTGGAATTTATATGTTTCCATCCCATGGGGGAAACAGGACTCTGTGCAGTTACTTCTCAGTAGTTGCGTAGAGGATCCTTGCAGCTGAAATATAGGGAGAATTCCTTTCTGCCTTTGTGTTTGTATATGCTTTTTATAGGAGAAACACACTAAAATTTACTCTCACCCTGAAGCTGTTGTGTACTTACAGAGTGCATGCTGGGACTATGAGTACAAAAGCAGAAACTTTTGTACTGCAAATTTTTAAAAATATATTTGGCATCAGAAAATTCTAATTATACAAGTAGAAACTTTCTACATTATGTATTTTTGAAATGGAGTTTCAGCAAGGATCTTGCATGGGTCTAAGGTAGGATTCCTGCTAGCAAAAACAGCTATTAAAGCAAAAAAATTACTAGTGATGGACCTCACCCTACCCCATCACCTGGGTATAAGGGAGCCAGGTTGAGGTTCCCACTCTGCCCAATTCAGTGCTGTGACAACCTAGCTGCAAATTTGGGGTGTTTTCCATTGCAGCCTTTTATTAGGCCAGCTGAGGTGTAAGCCACATAGTCTGCTGACTAGCATGTGTGCCTGAGTGACAGGAGCTCCCTGAACCAAGGGGTGAACTGGGGAGATGGAGGAGGATATGTCTGTCCTCAGAATGTTAAAGAACTATGTTTAGTCACGCTGTGAGGCAAAACTAGGTATCAGTGGTGCATTTTGGTTTTTTTAAGGGTCTCGTTTGTGGCCTGGGCCATACCATACACTTACTCTCTTCTCATGCTTGCTTACTCTTACTGCATATAGGTCCAAGACAGCTTGAGTGCAGGCTCCATCATCCTATCCCATCCACCTCCACTGCCCTTTGCTATGCTGAGACAGATCCTTGCCTGGCTGCAGTTTCCTCAGTCTGCAAACATATAGCCCACAGCAGGAGAAGTGAGAGGATTGCTACCAAATTAGGAGACGGGGTTGCTGGCTAGGTCAGCAGAGGTACAGTGGAAATGTAAAAGCCAGGTTTCAGATCTGCCGGCTGCTCTGAAGAAGCCTGAAGTAGTTTCTGGAGCATCAGCTATTTTTGAGATTGCAGTGGAAGTGAGCAAATATTATTGGTTTGCCTGGGGCTTCCTTTACTTAGGGCTGGGTGGTTGTCACTTCTGGCACTTCTAGACAACTTTGTTTAGGAGAAAAAACTGCATTTCATTGGGTACAGAAGTGCTGTTCCTGAACTGCATTGGGAGAATCCCTTACGGGAAAACACAGAGTGGTGTGTTGGCACTTGCAGTGCTGCTGCTGGGCTTACAGCTGTAGCCACGGTGTGAGCTGAGGCCCGGCAGCCCTTACCCCTGCCCAGCTTGCCTGCTGCCCTGCTGTACTGGATGGAACAAAGGGAGAAGGGGTTTTGACCTCCTCAAAGTCTTGCATCTCTATGGAAGTAGCCAAAAGAGCCAAAGGCAGCTGTTCTTGACCAGGAAAGCCTTTTGCAGGTGATTGCTTTGTTATGCCACCCTGAGTTGTTTGTGGTAGGAGAAGGAAAGGAGAAGCTGAGTGTGAGCAGCTAGGAATAGCTGCTGGTCCCATTGAGAATGGATGGAGGGGACTGCTTTCACTTGTCCCCACCAGCCCCTGTCACCCAAGGTCCCTCCCACGCAGCAGTGATCCCCTGTCTCCCCATGGCTAGACCTTCCCAGGTGAGTTTGGGATGTAGAGTGAAAGAGGGCAGAAGTCTTGTCAGCTACTGCTCATTACAGCTCTGACCTCTTCGAAATAATAAGTAGGGCCTTATTTGGCTTTTGAACCAAAAAGGTTGGGACACCATTAGTTTATTTTGTGCTAGCAGCAAGTGAGCAGTGTTACTCGCAGGACTTCATGCGATCTTTCCTACCTGCATTAGCTCAGTATTTCCTGCACTTGGCAGATGTGCTAACTGAAATAACAAGGGAAGATGTGACTGTGGTTACACATGGTGCTTGGCAAGGACTCTTTGTCCTGTACGTTAGCCACACATTTATCCTTCTGCTATGCATACTGTCAGTTTTTAATTTCCTCCCTTTTTTCTGTATTCCAATTTCCATTCTTTTTTTTCTCCATTATCTTTTCCTTTGCCCAGCCTTGTTTCTCCCTATGGTTCAGTGACTGTCGTCTTTTATCTTGGATCTTTCCTTTAGCGTCAGCGAGAAAAGAGAGGGCTCACACATACCACACACAGACATCTCCTACGCACACCCCATGCCTTGGGATCCCTGCCCATGTGGACATGTGCACATGGCCAAGTATGTCTAATTGGTTGTGCACCAGTAATTTAACCTAAGCCAACTAGCTTTTGTTAAATCCACGACTGTCGAATTAGGCATAGGCAGGAACCACAAACCATATGTTTCTTCTGTTTTACCACATGCTGTTCTGACTGTGTCTTAGAAGTAACATGGATATACCCCTAGGGAAGTTACGCCAAGGTGGGGTGTTTACTAGAAGACAAGTCGTCGGATTTGTAGTTTGAACTGGTCATACCACAAATAAAAATCTGTGTATATGTTCTATCCATTTCAACTATTAGCTATCGTTACTACATGCTGCTTTTTTTTCTTTCTTTTTTTTTTTTTTTAGCAGAGGAGGAATAATTTTTTAGTTTTTTTAATATCTTTCTTGTAACTTAAAGGCAGGGTATCTGAAACCTGCAGCTGTGGGTAATTCCAGCTCCATTCTAGAAAATACACATTTGATCAAAGGGAGGTCTTCCGATTTCTGGACATTATGCAGAGTTCAGTCCAATTACACTTTAAGCAGAGGCAGAAAAAGAACAATTTCAGTCATTTTTCTCTCTTTCTAGCAGGCTGAGAAAATGTGGAAAGTTCTCCCTTTTTTTCATGGACACTTTGCTTTGTGCCACACTTAACTGGCTTTACATATCCAATCTAAAAAAAACCCCCTTAATTTATAAAATGTTTACATTGGAGAATATCCTCCAAAACTGTGCTGCTGTTTTTAGCTCTGTTAGTGTTGGTGTATGGAGGATGACTGGCAAGAACTGAACATTAACAATGATCTTAGGCTGCTCCAGGGGATGGTAATTCCTACGTGAAACATCCTTAAAAATATCCTGTTTGAACACTTAGTAATATGTTAATGGTTGTGTTAAAGAGCAGAACGCTCGACTCTGACTTTTGCTGAAAAGAGGGATCATTTTGAAACAATTTGCATTATAGCAAACATGGGGGAAACTCTTTTTCCTCCCACAGACCTGGGTGAGCACACAAGGAGAGTGAATGGTTACGGCAGGTCCTCCCCATTCCTCCCACTTCAGATTGGTCAGATCTTCGTTTCCTTGATTCTGCATATTTATGAAATTCCAGTTGCTGTTTCTTTTCTGACTGAGCAGTTCTAATCTCCCAAGATTTTTATCAGTTATAGTCTGGACTAGTTAGGGCAAACACAGACAGTATAGTGAACACCTTAGTAACTTTTCCAAAGGCAAGATCACTCCTCGGTTAACCAGGTTTTTTTCTTTCAAAATGAGTCACTGTTGCAAGATTTGTTCTCCTCATACTAAATTCAAGGCCTATCACAAATCCATCTAACGTTTTGTTTCTGATTAGCGGATCAGAAATGTTGTGGCCATGTGGAGCAAAGCATTCATCCAATGTTGACTTCTTCTGCTCTTTCGATATTTGGGGGTTAACCTTATGCCAGCAAGATTTTCTGTGTTAGGTATTGTTCTGGCCTTCTGCAGCCTGCATAAAAGTATAAGGATTTGGCTTATTCCACAAAGATGTAATTTTTTGTCTGTGCCTTGCCTGGATCAAATTTCTATTGCTGGCTTATCCAGCAGTGTGCAGAATGGATGTCATGGAGAATGGAACCACCATCAAAGGGTCTTCCTAGGTGTATTTTCATAGTCTTTGCCATGATTAGATTAAGAGTAAAAGGGTCCATAGTGAAATGTACATCATGAGTAGCAAATTCAGAATATATCTGTTAAAATCAATGTAATTCACGCTTTTCTGAATACTTAATATGCAAGGTCAGGCAGGCAACACTACACCTCTAAGACTGCCAAGATAAACCCCTCTGTCTTTGTGTCTTCTTGGCCTAGAAAGAGTTGACATTTCATGCCATGTGAGCTGACTGAGTGCTGCACTTCTGTGTTTGACAGATATTTTCAGCTCCCACAAACAGAACTTAAGAGAAAATGATGATCTTAGTGTATCATCTCACTTTATTGCAAATGACAAATGGAAAAGTAATATTGTTTTCATAATATTTCAGGCATACTTCCTGACCACTGTGTTACTACCCAGTCATGAATGATATTGGTTAGGAATTTCAAAAGGGAAATACAATAAAATGAGAGCGTTAAGAATTTTAAAATTATTTGTCTTACTGTATCAATTTAGCCCAAGTAGAGTACTGAGCAGTGTTATATTTTAAACCTTAACATTTTTGCTTTCAGTGGTGCTGTGTAATTGAGCTGCCCGTCTACCTCAGTTTATTTTTTTTCATACCTTTGTTACTGCTTCTACAGAAATAGCACAAAATATTCCTTTTCCCTGCTGTGATTAAGATTCATCATCTCAGTAGGATTTCGTTTTTCATTCCATTTCCATTTTCTTCGTAAAGCAGTGACGGATCAAAATCATATCGTTGTGTACCAGCTAAAAAAGTTTAAACTGACAAAAACAATCAGTCCTAAAAGAGAAACCAGCTTTGCCATAACATCTGTTTCTTTCAAGGAAGGAATAGTTTCATTTGGGATGGAAAATATGTATTTATGGATATGAAAATGTTTTTTGTGGTACTTTGGTGCATTTGCTACATTCCAGCACTGCATTTTGTGTTAGTACAGACAGTTTAACTGTCTGTAACAGACCTGCTTGTGCTAGCTGATAGATGATTAACCTTCATAATGCATTTCATGCCCTCAAGTGTTTCTCACTGCAGCATATTGCCACACTAATTCCTTTTTTGTTACTTGAAGACCTGTATCATCCAAAATGTGTAGATATAAGATTGCTTTAAGCATTAAATTCAGGGGGAAAAGCTCTGGAAATGCCACTTGTGAAATGACATTCATCCAGGCTGGGGGAAGCTCTGACAAATGCTTTTGAAGACCTTTGGTAAATTTATTGAACTGTTATAGTCAAAAACCAATCTTCTTAAGAGGAAAGATGGCCATGAAAATGACCAAGGACTGGTTTTGAGAGGAGAAAACTCTTAGTGGCTGGACCATTCTGGAGCAGGACAGGAGAACATTTGTAAATAAAGCATGGTGAGTTTGGAGATCCTAAGCTTCATAATAGTGACTGACAGCATTGCCTTGGGTCAAAGCGTGTGTGAATGCCCATAGACGAGTTACAGTATGGTCAGAACAGGCCAGAGGAGGAGGCAGAGGCAGGTCAGACACAACTACACTGTTAGCTTGGAGAGTGGGCTGGGGCCTGGAACCATCGTGGAGCAGAGTAGCCATGTTGGCCTCTTTAAGTTGGCACACATTAAGACTAACACTTTCAAGTGAGTGTATAACCTTTCCAGAAATTGTGTATTACCAGCAGGAGGCTGAAGTACGTATGTTTATTTAAAAGACCTGGTTGTGCTCAATTTTTAATGCATTGATCTTTTTTCTTCTTTTCACTGTTTCTATTTATCTATTAATAGCTTCTTGGGTGGTAAAACCAGGCAAAATAACTGTCAAGACATGCAATTACTGATAATGTGGCAGCTAGGGAAGGATTTACGCTGTTCTTGTTGGAATGATCTTAACAGAAAGGCAGCAAACTCTGGACATGGGCAGATCAACAAAAAAGGGGAAATTTATTACACTTGGCAGCATTTGTTGTTGTAGTGAGTGGGTGTGAGAGAAATATTTTTATGATTAACCTCAGATTCAGGGCACAGTGTTGGATCAGATGGTTAGTAAGAATGTCTATCTTGTCTAAAGTTACTATGATTACAGCATCGATTGACTACCATTAATAACTTGTTCCAGGGCATAAAACTTCATTGTTTCCATGTCCATTTTGTTGCAAGTCCTCACTTCATTACCATCAGGTCACTTGTGGCAGAACTCCAACAAGGAGCTGGGGCTGCATGTCTGTGGGTTGTGTGTTCTGGATTCACAGAGAGGGATGGCCTGTCCCTGAAGAGAAGTCCTCGTGGTTGCCATCAGGGAGGTCAGGGCTGTGATGGGGAGCAGGAGGGCTGCAAAGAAGGGAGGAAGGAGACACCAATCTCCTGTCCTGCTAGCTACCTGTTTTCAGCACCATCCCCACTCCACAGGGCCTCTGAGTCTCCTTTGTGGATGCCTTCCTGCATGTTTATGTCTCCTGGATGATGAAAGTTGGCTCAAAGGCATTAAATTGCAGGAAGTGACATATTGTAGCTATGTTTTGCCTTTCTGTGATGTCATGGGATTCACCAAGAGTCCCATCCATTTGCAGGTGAAGGAGGTATCACCTCTTGTAAGCAGAGGAGGAAAATCCTCTTTGAGGGAAAAGAAAGTCAGAGGTGAGCTCTAGTAGAGTTTCTTTCTTCCTTTTTCTCCTTTTTTTTTTAACAGATTAGTGAAACAAAAATATATTTGCAAGAAGATGACTCTAGGATTTTGCAGCATACTTCTGTAAAGCTCAAAAATATGGTGGTGATATGCAGCAAACATACATCATCCATTGTTGAAAAGACTGAAGGAAAAATCTTGGTGTTACTGGAATGATAGAAGCTTAATGCCCTGACTCTGTCATGCAAAGATATGTAGAGAAAACTTATTCAAGAGATTGTGAGAATTCATCAAGCACAAAGAGCTGTGAGGGCAGCCTTAAATTTTGAGATTGATGGGATTTTTGCAATACAGAACATTTTAATTAATTTAAGTGCTGATGCGTTTCTTGTCAGCATGTTGACTTTTGGCAGTGGTGTCACAGAGTTTGAAAACACTGCATCATGTATGGAAGCAGCAATTGCCCATGCAGGCCCACTATAAAATGCCCTTGGTAGACTTGAACATTTCAGTTGTTTATCACATACAACAGGGGTGTAATAGGCTGGCTAAATACAGTAAAACTGGAGAAGAAGAATGTGGGACCATAGCTTTCATTTTTTTGAATTGCCTAACTGCTTCATAAAACTAATCTCTTTAAGGACAGAGGATCAAATTCTCATCTGTCAATGTAGCCAGAGTTACCCTAGCAAATCTGGAATGACTCAGGAGACTCTCAATCTCTCAAGCCCTTGATCTTTGTGTAAACTCACATAGCATGACACACCTGCTGTGGTGGAAGCTGTCAGGCTGCAGAGATGGGTACGAGGAACAGGAAGACTGCATCCTCTAGCAGAGACTTACTCTAGAGGGAGAAGTGCTGAGCGGCTCATCACACTGAGCAGTTAAATGGTAGCTGGAACAGCGAGGCAGATCAAAAAACCTTCAGAGTAGCGGAAAAAATGAGATAAAAGTGAACCAACTTATTTGTCTTGTTAGGTCTGCTTTTCTTGTTAATTTTCTTTTTATCCTTTCTCCCTTTTAACTGGGTTTATATTACAAATTGTATAAATTGCAATGTGTATGTGGCCCAGCCCTGAGCTTTGAGCTTCCTTAAACATTTATGTCAGGCTAAACTGAGTAATGGCTAATTTTGACTAAACCGCATGGCAAAATACTCAATAGGGAAATTGTATGTAATGACAGGCAGCACTAGCAGTAAAAAGAAGATAAAAACAGGTAAGGGAAACTGTGAACATCAGAGAAGAAAATCTCTCCGCCAAAGGAGTCACAATACCTGCTCCACCCTTCCCCTCTTTCCACACTGTGGATCAGTGGTTGTCTCGTCTAGCAAGAAGCAGAGGCACACTCATGGAGCAAAACCCAGCTTCTCCATCAACAAGTGATCTTAATGGTGCTTGCAGACCAAGGTCATCATCCATGGACAAAACCCTTTTCTGAATAAAGCTTGTGTGGTGCTGAGCAGGAGGGAGCCCTTTGCCCTGGGACAGGTGCTGTGAAGTGCCCTTTAGTACACGGGGTGTGACAGAGCAGTAAAGCTGCAGGCATTGATTTTGCCAGGTGCCAGTTAGACATGTACTCATGGACATGCTTTATCTTGGCTTGAAATGCCTTGTAGGATGCTTGATAGCCTGCCTTGGGATCTGCTTATAAATTGGCCTCCATCTACTCTGTCCACCCTAAAAACAACCTGTTTCCTTGGACAAAGAGTTCATGCATTGTAATCTTGTTAAAGAATTCATTTTACAACAGTGGTATTGATCTGCTTCGACCTCTTTTAACAAAGTCCTTCAAAGCCCATAATTTTCTTCCAAAGGAAAGAAGCAAGCAGTGTTATTCTAAATTTTGCCTTAGTTTATCATACATTTTACAAGCAGGTTACCATCTGCACTGTAATGACTTTCTTCCAGGAATATTTTTTTTGTTATGTTCAAATGAATTTTTATAACAGAATTGTTTTTCACTTAGCTTTCAGTAAAGTTGCTTTATGGAACTTTCACCTGCATGTAAGTCAAATTGTGTAAATCTTATTACAGTGTTCCTATATATTATTTAGTAACTGAAGATAATTTACTATGGAGAAATATTTGACTATTGTAACTTTTATAAACAGCAAGTTTTGAGTGGTATTTTTCTTGCCCCACAAAATAACAGCACTGAATACTGATTCTTGAAGCTTTATATCTCTGTGTGACAATGGTGAAAATATACTTAAGGCCATGGAAGCCATTTTTTTCTGGATATTTCATCCCAGACAAATAGTGAACTAGATTTTCTAATGCCAGAATTTTTTTCTTCATCTGGTTATTCCAGTGTTGCTCTTGCTCTTCTAGTACTACAAAATAAGAAATACAAACTTTTGCTGCCAATCTTGATAAAGTTCTTAGCTTCCAGTTTCACAGATCTGTTAAAGCTGCTTGCCTTGTACCTTGCCCTTGATTCAGCACAGCAATTTCAATACGTTTATTAATTAGGTAGTAAGACATGACTAAAAAAAGTGTCCTTGAAGCAGAGTTTATAGTAAACAACATACTTTTCTTATCTACATAATAACAGTGCCTTAAGAAAACACCAGTACTTTCCAGAAAGCACTTCAGCTTTCATGTGTTGTGCAAGTAAAACTAGAGAGTGGGTTTTAGCATTGGGTCAGCACTTTGCTCTTTGTGTGTAGGCTATTGCTGTGGAAAAATCTTCTCAGCTACCTGTGCCCCACATGGAGCTACACTTACTCTCAACCTCTGGGGTGCCCTTGCAGGTTACTGGGATGCATGCTAACTATAATGGTATTTTTTATAAAGTGAGTAGATCAGCTGGAGAAGATGAACATAGAGTCATAGAATGGTTTGAGTTGGAAAGGGCCTTAAAAATCATTTTGTCCAACCCCCCAGCCATGGGTAAGGACATTAGGTAACACTACTGCAGTCAAAGTTGAATCACATGTCTGGGGACTACACTGCTAACATGCCTCAGTGCATAAATAAGGTGGACCTGTTGTGGCATTTGAAGGCCCTGGTAGTGTCACTGTGATGTTGTCCTTTCACCCTTTGGTTTCTGATGTTTGGTTCCTGTTCCCCATTTCCTGCAGCTTTGCAGCCTGCACTTTGGTTGCAGCTGGAGAATCCCACAAATTGAAATTTGTCTATTGCTTCTTCAAACTGTGATCTAGCCACTCCTACTCCTCAAAAAAATGGTATATGAAGCGGGTTTTTTTCCAAATGACATTTTTAGCTTCTTTCCTGCTTACTAGTGACTGAAATAGTGGGAAAGACAATCATTGTCACCACCATTTTGCTCAATTCTTATTTGTTTTCTCTTTATACTCGCTCTTTTTTTTTTTTTTTTTTTTAGGAATAACATTTTATCAGACCTGGATGTGGTCCTAGAGATGTGTTATCTAAGGAGAAGGAAAGATAATCACACCGTAAGGAGATCAGGGGCTCAGATCCCCTTGTAAACGACAGCTCATGGGCATGAAGGTTCTTACTGCTGATTATGTGGTGTGTGTCTTTGCCTTTGCCTTCAACATAAGGCTCATTTCTGAGCTGGAATGCACTGTGGTATCCCAGCCACCCCCTCAAGGCTGTCTTTACTCCAAACTAAGTGGAGGTACCTGTTGTCTCAGCATGGTCATGGAAGGCAGTGAAGCGATCTTGATTTAGAAGACACTTTTTGTCCATGAATGGGGGAATAAATAACCAAAACTGTATCCAATGGCTTTGAACATCTGTTCCAGTGCTCTCTGGGGCCATATGAACCATTTATAACCTGAGGAGGTTTAAGTCCATAGCTACTAATTTGATGTCCTTCCTGTATATTTCTGCTTGATACTTTAATTTCCAATTTACACTTGAATTTGATTTTTTATGGATAATAATACTTGTTTCAGAGAAAATGAAAACATGCTACTTATGTTTCTATTTGTAATTTACTTATAATCAGTAAATAATCTTAATTATTATTTTAACATAATCTTAATTCTAGTTTAGCATACCATTTAGATAGAAAATTTACTGTGTCATTTTCCAGGAATTGTTCATGTTTAGGCAATTCAAAAATATGAATAGCTTTTATTGTGTCATATATATATATATGTGTGTGTGTGTCTGAGTTACTCTGTCTCATCTATCCTATATATGATATCATATAAAAGGAATATCCTTTTAAAGGAAAAAATTAAATCTGAACCCCTATAAAGCAATTCTTTTTCTTTCAAGCTTCCTGTCTAGACTTGTAGTCAGAAAAAAATCTCCAGGAACTGGCTCTTCCGTTGCTGTCTCTAGCACTGTAGCCTGCTCACTAGGGCTGGGTGATAGGCAGCTCCGCTCAGTCCGTTCAGCAGCATCTCGTGCCTCCATGTGAAGACTTGCAGGAAAACAGCACCATTTTTAATCAGATGTCTGCATGATCCCGGGGGAAAAGAGGTGGTTTCCTATCTCTGGAGTTTACGTGGCTGAAGAAGAAAAGCGGAACATAGCACTTGGTCCTAACGAAGACTTTGCAATGGTATGTGGGTGTCTGACAGCCCCTACGTGAAGATCCCCAAAGAGCCTCTCAGTATGTTGTTTGGTGGTTGGGATTTTTTCGTCTTATTTGTGTGGATTGTTTGGGTATTGTTGCTTAAAATGTCAAGGGTAAAATCCTGGTATCCTGCTGCAATTGGCGGGAGTTTGCCAGCAGGTTTAATAGAATTCTGTAAATGTAAAAGTGTTTTCTTCTGAAGTGTTACGCTTTGTTTTTAAAAGAAGCCCTCCCTCTGGCGGAGCTTTGTTCAGAAGCTTGGGCTTTGGTGATGCCCCCTGGCCTCCGGGGCTGCCCAAGGGGCTGTACCGGCCAGCTTGGTTCCCGTGCTTTCCAGAAGGGCTGGGCTGGGCTGGGCTGGCTTCTACATTAGCCAGGGGCCTGTTGCCGTGAAATTTTGGTGCTGAAAAAATCTCCAGAGCAGTTAATTAGGGGTGAGATAAGAAAGGGTTTATTTTGCCAAGGCTAAGATGTTACAAGATGCGCGCCTCTGTGCCCGAGAGGTTACATTTTTATAATATCATCCATCCAATCCCAGATGTGTCCACCCTGTGGCCTTTACTCTGGTCCGCCCCGGGTCCACCCCCTGGGAAATGGGTCTGGGGGTTTTGGGACCCCGTGTTCATCCCACCTTCCTCTTCATCAGAGCACAAAGAGTACATAGTTACCTAATTCTTGACCATATTCTGTGGTTTAGGCCCTGATATGCTGTTCTACCAACAATCTAGGCCTTGCCTTGACAAACATTTCTGCTATATTCAGGGGTAGGATTGATATAAGGAGCACAGAATGGGGTAAGAGGGTTAAGGAATGTGTAAACAAGGGTGCTAGAGAAAGGGAAAGGGACAAGGGACAAAGGGGGGGGGTTGCTGCTTTCAAAATCTACTTATAAAACTTACAAGTCTTACAAATATTAGAAAAATAAAAAACCATTAGGGGCTCAAGGCATCAGGCCAGATCTGGTGAGAGTCACCTTTTGCTGCTTGTTAAAGAGAGCTGGATGGACTCTGCAGCTTGGTGAGAAGCTCGTGAGCAAGTAAGGCCAATGGTTTATGAATGTAAGGGCTGGGAAAAGCGAACAAGTTGGTGTAGTTCCTTTTGTCACTTCCAGATTGTTGAAATCTCCCCTTATCCAGTAATTGCTACTTAAACGTTGAGAGTCAGAGTAGCATACTGGCTAAATCTATAAATAACACAGGTCCTTGCCTTGAGAACTCATCCATTCATTTTACATGTGAATTTCCTTTGTGCGTGTGCTTCAGGAAATAGCAGAAGGCACTTCTGTCATTCCCTGCGTCGTGGAGACCCTTCCCATGACCTCATCCAACCCCATGGTTTGTTACTTGTTTGAGCTTTGCTGCTGGTCTTTAGTTCCAGACTTAATTAGAAACTACCACCTTGTTCGCAACTCCTGATGGAGGCCAGGGTGTTAGCTGCTCTCAAGGAGGTGCAGATGCTCCTTCAGCTCTCCCCCGAGCAACATGAATTGCACTGTTATCCCAAGGAGAGTACATTTGGATTTGCAGGTGATGCTAATGCTTAAGGAAGCAGGTAGTAAGAGTATGAAAATATTCCATGCCTGAATTTACCATCAAGGTTAGCTGAGAAGATAATTCTTCTGGATGTCCTGTAAATGCAAATTTATTACTTTTCATAATAATATACTTGTATTTTGATCACAGTAAATCAAGGCAAAGCTACGGTTCCTGTTAAACAGGGATTTAAAGCACACTTCTGAGAGAAACCAATTGTGTACTCTCTGTAGCCTCTGCATGTGACTCCCATTGTTGCAGTTTCTTGCATAAGTCTTGTTTCGTTTTTTACTACAGCATTTCTTTCCCCCAGAAAATTCCTTTTGGCTCTTTTCATATCAGGTTTAATTCTGACTGAAGGCTGTCATAGATGGACTCTTTATAGCCCAAGTTCTCTTGTGTCTTGTTTGCTATGGAGAAATATTTCTGGGAACCTGGAGAGCTTTCGCCTCCAGCAGGCTCCATACAGGGAAAGCAAAGTGTTTAATCCATCCTAAAATGGTAGAAGTGTATTGGAAACATCTGTTTTGGACACAGCATCCCATTTCACACAAAGTTTCCTTTCTTTGCACTTCTGAGAAGGAAAGCAGCGGGGTTGTCCCCTGATATTCTTGGGAGCTGGCCAAATCAGGAGGCAGGAGTACAGGCAGGATGGAGGCAGAGGGAGATACGTGCCTCAGGTAAGGCCAGGAAACCCATGCAGTTCAATTTTTTAAAATATGTATCTCAGAGAGAAGGGTCATAGGAAGGCAACTAAAAGGACTTTATAGGAAGAGGGCTAAATTGTAAAGTCTTCCCCTTTTGAAAGCTGAAGGATTTTGAGGTTGTGACCTGATTCATGAACTCAGAGAGGACTCAACCCCAGATGTTGTTTTTTCCTCCTTGTGAGGTCTTGAATGCTTATTATGAAGAGGAAATGTAAATTTCTTCACTAAGAAATTGCATGATAACTAGACCAAGAAATTGGTCTAGTTATTTTATTGGTTCCTAGCTGGAAGTGTTGAAAGTGCCGTGCAGAAGACATAAGAGCTCTCATAGCTGCTGAAAGGCTGTACAGTTTGATCCAGACTGAAGTGGGAGGAAGTTTAGCAATTATTTCCAGTGTTCTCTTCTCTTCCTGAGTGAGAAGGGGGCTTGGAGCAGTGCTGTGGTTTTGCTCAATGCAGCAAGCCAGTGGAGCATGATGCCTTGGCCCCCTGGGGAAACTGATGCCCCATGCTGCCAGCACAGATTTGCCACTGGGACGTATGTGGTGCTCTGGGCATGTTCCAGCTGGGCTGGACATGGTCACCACTGTGGCAGCTCTCAGAGGGACAGGCTGCAGGGTCATGGATGTGGATTGTGGAGCTATTGACTTATGGTCTGTGCTGGCTGTCTCTGGTGCTTCCTCCTTCCTCCTACATACCTTGTATGTAAAAATCAGCCACAGCCGCCCTGGCAGACTTCAGCTCCGACATTCTGCTTTTCAGATGCATAATTACGTTTTTCAGATGGTGGCAGTATGTTTTGGTGTTGCCTCCCTTGTGCAGCTCAGCTGCTCTCTCTGCCATCCATGAAGGTGTGGGTTTCAGGCCAGGCAACTGAGTTCATAATTTCCCTTCTCCTGTGGCTTTTCTTTCATTTCAGGCATTTTATCTTAATGGGACACTGAGGCAGCGTTACTACTAATAGAACATTTTCCAAGCTCTCATTTAACACACCGCCCAAGTTAGACAAAGGATATGCAATGAGTCAATCAGGCCATCACAAAAGGCTTGATAAATGTACATTAGCTCAGTACAGTCAAACAGGATCATTATAGGAACTGAGGAAAATGAAAAATGCTACCTCTCTTCATAGATACATTTACAGATGATGTTTCAAAAAGAGAATTTTTTTTTTAGTGTCAGAACCAGGAGAATCCTGAGCTCAAATCTGCTCAAAATCCATAAAAATACTTGTTCATATGCATAATTGACTGGTCTCTGTTTTCAGCCTTCCATTTTGTTTATATTTTGTAATTATTTGTAATCCAGGTTTATTGCTCTGTATAACTAAGAAATTAATGAAAGATAATGAACTTTCTCATCAAATACCCTCTAGAATGTGTTTTGTTATTCTTGCATGTGCCATCTGTTTTTAAAAAGAAGGGCTTGGATTAATCAACCATAACAACTGGTTTAGCAATATTATATTTTCTAAATAGGTTGGTATGATAAGTATGATTATATTTGGCATGAAGAGCTGGTATATCTTTTTCCTGTATGTGTAGCTTTTTTTTCTTCAGAGGGAAGCAATACTTTTTCCTCTGAAGAATGTCACTGTAGCCAAAGAGATGTATGAAAAAGGTGAATTGTGTTTCATCAAGCATCCTAAAAATCTCTGATTCTCTATCAAGGCTATTCCTGAAAGAGTTTCTAGAGCAGACATCCTTCAAGTCCTTTATCATATAACAAGTATACAAATTATCACATAATTGTTTCCATATATTTAGAGTTTATAGTCAGAAATTGCTCTTTTCCAAGATTTCATGTTTTATTATTGCCCTCCTCAGCTTTCAAAGATCATCATGGCTGGGCTTCGCGAACGAAGATTTGGGAAGGCTCTATCCACATTTGCTACAGGCACGCTGGTGGCTTATGAGGCAAATACGTGACAGACATATCCGATTACAAAAGGCACAGCAGAAAGACTCCTTAGATGGTGTATTCTGCAATACACGGTTCTTTCTGCGTTGCCTTTTTTCTTCGAGGGTGATCCTGCGTGTGTTCTCAAAGGAGACAGCTGCGTTATAGATGGTGTGTCTCCAGGCCTCCCGATTTGAGGCCAGAGTAGACCAGTTGTGGTGATCAATATGGCCGAGGCTGAGATGTTGTTTCAGGGAGTCCTTGTATCTTTTCTTCGGGGCTCCTCTCATGCGGCAGCCAGTGACAAGTTCACCATAAAGCAAGATCTTAGGGAGGCGGTGGTCCTTCATCCTTGAGACGTGTCCTGCCCATCGCACCTGTGTTCTCATCAACATGGCCTCAATACTTGTGATAGCTGCTTGCTCTAGAACAGATGTGTTGGTCACATAGTCTGACCAGTGGATGTTTAGGATTGTGCGGAGGCAGCGTTGATGGAAGCGTTCTAAGAGACGCAGGTGGTGGCGGTAGATGACCCATGATTCGGAACCATATAAGAGAGTAGACAGCACTATGGCTCTGTAAACACTGATCTTGGTGCTTTTCTTCAAGTGTTTATTACGCCATACTCTTTTGTGGAGTTTTCCAAAAGCACTATATGCCTTTGCTAATCTGTTGTCTATCTCTCCGTCGATCTTACCATCTGAGGAGATGAGGCTACCGAGGTAATTAAACTGTTGGACTGATCTGAGCTCTGATTGGCCAATGGTGATGTGAGGATGATGGGGAACTTCCTGAGGTGCTGGTTGATGGAGGACCTCTGTCTTCTTTAAGCTGACTTCCAGTCCAAAGAGCTCAGCAGCCTCTGCAAAGCAGGATGTTAAACGCTGCAGGGCTGCTTCTGTGTGGGCAACAAGGGCGGCGTCATCAGCATAAAGCAGCTCCCGGACAAGATGGTTTAAGGTCTTGGTGTGGGCCTTCAGTCACCTTAGGTTGAAAAGGCTTCCATCAGTACGGTATCGAATGTAGATACCGTCCTGATCATTGAGGTCTGCCGTGGCCCTTTGGAGCATCATGCTAAAGAAGATGGTGAATAGGGTAGGAGCGAGAACGCAGCCTTGTTTCACACCATTCTTAATTAAAAAGGGCTCAGAAAGTGCATTGCCATATCTGACTTGGCCGTGTTGATCCTCATGGAGTGAGATGATCATTTTAAGGAACTTGGGGGGACAACCTAAACGTTCCAAAATCTGCCACAGACCTTTTCTGCTCACAGTGTCAAAAGCCTTGGTGAGGTCGACAAAGGTTACATAGAGAGCTTTGTTCTGGTCCCTACATTTCTCTTGCAGTTGTCTGAGGACAAATACCATGTCTGTGGTACTCCTGTTGGCTCTGAAACCACACTGACTTTCAGGAAGGATACCTTCTGCTATAGTGGGTATTAGTCTGTTCAAAGATAATGTTAATTTATTTACACTCTTTCTAAACTCAGCTTGAAGCAGATGAGACCCATATGTGAGCTAATAATTCTAGATATAGGCCATGGATGAGTTCTGAACACTTGTTTCTCTTTTCTCATTTTTCTGCGGGCCCATACTGAGTATTTTTGTATGACTTATTATATTAAATAAAATAAACAATTCATTAAGAAGTAGTAAATTTGTGTTAGAGAGTTTGGTTGAACATGGAATAAAAACACCTTCGGTGAATAATTCCAGCTGGAAAAACAACAACACACATTACTGAAAAATCAAAGCATTTGTCATCTTAGAAATGAAATGTTTCCTTTTTTATATTGTGAAATAGCACTCAACACTGAATATAAAACCAGTTTATTTAAAAGAGAGTAAAAAGTAGCCCCTAACTTCCTAGAAGAAGGAATAGGAAAGAATGAGTTGATGAACTGTTTTATTTAATCTATAGTGATATTGATGATGGGCATTCATTTCAGGAAGAAAAGAGAAAGGGTTTCTGTACAAGAAAATTGTATTTTCTGCATTTTTTCAGTTTTCACATTGATTCAGAAAAATCAGTTTATGACATGATATAACAATGCATGTTATATATCTCAATGCCACGGGGTGTCAGAATCATGTTGTTTTATCGCTTTAAGTATATATGTGTAATAAATTATACACACATAAAAAGAAACTGTTCAATGTGTAGAATCACAGAATGGTTTGAGTTGGAAGGGACCTTAAAGAGCATCTAGTTCCAACCCCTCTGCCATGGGCAGGGACACCTTCCACTGGACCAAGTTGCTCAGAGCCCTATCCAGCCTGGCCTTGAATGTTTCCAAGGATGGGGCACCTACCATCTCTCTAGGCAGCCTGGTCCACTGCCTCATCACCCTCACAGTAAATAGTTTCTTCCTTATATATAGTATAAATCTACCCTCTTGGAGTTTAAAAGCATTGCCCCTTGTCCTATCACAACAGGCCCTACAAAAAAGTCTTCATCTTTCTTGCTCTAAGGTCTCCCTGGAGTCTTCTCGAGGCTGAACACCACCAGCTCTCTCAGCCTTGTCCTCATAGGAGAATTGCTCCAGCCCTCTGATCATATTTGTGGTCCTTCTCTGGACTTGCTCCAGCAGGTCCATGTTTTTCCTGTGCCAAGGACCTCAGAGTTGGATGCAGCACTCCAGGTGGGGGGTCTCAATCTGAGATGTTGTGGTAGGGTGACGTTGTCTGGATGCCAGGTGCCCACCCAGCCACTCTTATCATTCCCCTTCCCAGCCGGACAGGGGAAAGAGTAAGATGGAAAATAACTTGTGGGTTGGGATAAGGCAGTTTATTAAAGCAAAAGCAAAGCGAAAGATAACACGGTTTATTCTCTACTTCCCATCAGCAGCGATGGCCAGTCACTCCTGAGAAGCAGGGCTTCAGCACACATAATGGTTCCTCAGGGGGCAGCCATTGGAGACAATGAATGTCTGTCCTCCTGCTCCTTGCCTTAGCTTTTATATCTGAGCTGACGTCACATGGTCTGGAATATCCCCTTGGCCAGTTTGGGTCAGCTGCACTACTTGAGTACCCTCACAGGATCTTGCCCTCGACTGGGGAAGGAATGTTACAGAGCTGATGCTGTGCCTGTCCTGCTCAGCAGTAGCCAAAACCCCAGTGTGTTATCAACACCCTTCTAGCTGCCAATGCAAAGCACAGCACTGTGAGGGCTACTGTGGGGAAATGAACTCCAGCTCAGCCAAACCCAATACAGATGTTTGCGTCACTGTTCCTGCCTGTGATCCGTGACAACTGAAGAGTCTCATCAGATTGTTTTGACTTGATAAACGCTGTTGAAAGTTTAAATATAATGTTACAACAGATACTGAGATAATTATGGAAACAAATGCATTTGAAGTTGGATAAATACATTGGTGTTAAAAGATATTTCAATTTGACAGTATTTGTAGTTTTATAGGATTTTATTGTTATGGCCTCTTATGGTCTCATTTTAGTTGGGAATTGTAGCATAAATACATAAAGTCAGCTGTGAATGATCTGGGATTTGAGGTCCTATTTGGATGTAGTCTGGGTGTAGTAGTTTTACTGTACACATAAAATGAAAAGTGTGTTTTGAGACTTCTTTCGTTTATGTGCTCTGCATATAAATGATTTATTGCAATCAGTGTAGCTTCATGGATGTGCTATTTGCAGGATTCCCTCCATGTACTGAAATATGGAAGTCCTGGGAAAAATGTGTTTACACAAGACAGAAATAGAAAAGGAGTGTATTCATAGCTTGTGCTGGAGGAAGAAAACAAACTGTTTATGTACTGGTAAAATTACTGGATCATATGATTCACATTTGGGAGGGGAAAATTCAGATAGCAAACAGTAATTTCTGTTTTAAATCTCATTGCCTTCAAAGTGTACCCAGGTTAATTTTCTGTTAACTTTGATATGTAGTGTTTAAACAATAATTTCTTTTAAGGATTAGAAAACACGACTCTAATCTTACTATAATAAATTAGCATACCTTATGTACATATATAAATATATATACATAAATATATATATACACATACTTAACCTTGCAAATATTGAACATCATGTTAAAGTTAATGATGATGACTATTGAGGTAGGCTAGAAAAGGTGTTATTTTGATATTTCAAGTAATTGAGACACTGTGGGTTTGTTCAAAGTCCACCCAGAGACTCCAACTGCAAATGAGAAAGGGAATACTGTTCTCACTTTACCATTTCCATATAATTGAGTGCTTTGTTTTTCAGCCTTAAATTGTTGACTCATTGTTCCCCCTATAAAACTCCAGCAACAACCCTGCAGAGTGGGGGACTGAACTATATGTCAAGCAGCAATGGGCTGCAGCACCAACAGAATTTGTGCTGCTCTCTGAAATGCAAAGTTCACAAGAGAATCCTTGGGGCAAGTCAACACAGCTGCTTCTCGGCTGTTTTACTCATCAAGGCTCATCTCTGGGTGATGTGGTGAGCCAGTGCCATTTCCATCCCAGCCCCAGGCTGCCTGCCTCTGCACCTTGTGACTGCGCTGGTGCCTCATGCCCACCTGCAGCTGGGGCACTGCTGCTTTTGGTTGGAAGGAGCAAAGATTTATGATGCTTGGTTGGCTGTTTTACTCTGTACATCCTTATGCTGTGGTCCCAAGAACTCATCTGGTTTGTCCAAGTCCAGATCTTGAGTGCTTATATGTGTTTAAAGGTGAATCTTCACTCCCATGCCTTTTCTAGTTCTTTTTCACATTTCCTAGGATCTGGTACATGCTGCCAGTTCACCCATTTGCCCCTTTTGGTGGAGTTAATGCCCTCCTGTTACAGCCTCTGTGGTGCTTTGGGCAAGGCAGAGGTGAAGGGCAAGGCAGAGGTGAAGTGACTTCTGCCCCTGGAAGTGCTGGTATATGAAGGGGCTGAAAGCCACACTCTCTCCCCTTCCTGCTGGCCAGGGTGCAGACTGGGGGGAGTCTGTATCGTATGTGGCTTACCACTGCATTTTGACTGAATTTTATAGAATTTAAAGCAAGATTTTCTAAAATTGACTACCCAAATATTTTGGCAATGGTCATTTCTTGTTGCATTCAGTTTATCATTGATAGGATGGTGTAAAGTGAGTGAGACGACTTCTTCACCCAGTACAAGGGAGGCTACTTAAGAAACAGAACTGCCAGCTGTGTTTCTCCCGAGGAGCCAGCCTGCTGACAGAAAAGGGTGTATCATAGTCTGCTTGGCACTCATTACTTCCATATTCTAAACTCCTGCTCTTATTAATTTACATATTAATTTTCTACTTTGCCACTGATTATGTTCTATTTTTGTGCCTACTTCACTTATTAATGTCAGTTCTTCCCTTAAACATGTTTGACATATGATTATCCCCTTTCAAAGAGAAGTTGCCATTGCTGTCCCAAAAGGAAATGTGTTGGCCATGTAGATCAAGAGGCTTCATGGATGAATAATTGTGAAGACCGAAGATCCTCGCATATCTGGCAAATTAAATTTCTTGGAGAAGACTTTATTTTTTCTTAGTGTCAGGCATCAGCCTGTTAATATCATGCTCTATTTACAGTGACTGTTTTCTTTTCTTCTCTGTACAAAAGCAACTTCCTTTATGTCTCATCTTTTTCCACCATCACCATCTCCGGGACAGAAATGAATTTTAGTGAGACTGTGAATAATAAGGAGATGAGTAAGTAAACCACCCAGAGAGAAAACAGGGAGAATAGGGCCAAGCAGCCTGATCCTTCTGCCCTGGGTGTTGAAAGAGAAGGGCTGGGGAGAGGGTGACAGCAGAAGCAGCTCTACAAGATGCCACTGCCAATGGAGCAGCCTGTTCTGCCTCTACAGGCACCCCAGCTGCTAATGGCACGTGGGTTCATTTCTCACTGTGCTGTTTATGGGGCTGTAACAGGCTGTAACAGCAGTTAATGTATGGGTGCAGCACAGGTGTTGTGGCTGGGAGATGTTAATGTGGGTGGCAGGCTCCCTGTATGAATGTAAAACATGACCCCCAGGTCTCTCCAGCACATGGTTAGCATCAGCAGGTCCTTTGCTGTCATCCAAGGGCTTCCCCTCCTTGTGGGACATTTGTGACCTACTTTAGAGCAAAACATTTTCATAAATATCTCTCTTCTGCAGTGAAGTATTTAAATCTCTGAAGTTGTTCTTCACATAAATTGTAAAACATTCAGTTGGAAGTCATGTGAGCTGGTCCTACAAGCTGTGGTGGTTTATAAATTGCCATTTGAGGAGGTGAGTTTTTCTAGATCCAAACAAAATTGTTCCCCAGGAAGAGCACAGTTCAGAGAATGCTTACTCTTCTTCATGTGCCTTTCTCAGCTCTGCTTCCAAAGAAGAACCAGGACAGGCAGGGTCAGCCTCTGCGACCATCAAGGCAGCAACACCTTGCAGGCTTCCAAAATTTGCCTGGCTTCCTCAGTAGAAAAGCATGCATTGATTGGTCTTGCATGCTGACTAACATCTTGAACCAAGTAGTTTCACTTTAGCCAGTGGCATGTTAAAAACCTGATGCTTTTCTGCTAAATCTTTGCAGGATTTGGGACTGTCTTTATACCAGTACTTGCTTGCCCAGATGCACATGTGCTGCCTGTGTCCTCATTGCTAGGCAGTCCCATGTGATGAAAAGTGATTTAGCGTTACCAACCTGGATTTGTATTGTTCTTCCTTAAGATTTGAAATTTGCCTTGAAATTAGGGATTGCGATTGAGTACAGACACCCTCACACTGTGATCCTCCATCTCCAGATATGCTTTGTTGTAATGACACTCTAAATGGCAATAATTCACACTGAAAGAAAGATGCAGAAAAATATTTTCTAAAGGATGTTTGAAATTTTGGAGTCAGTGCTCACACAGGATGAGTTTTAAATAATTACAGAGGTGACATATATGAAGTTTTCAATAGAAATCAGTGGGGCTTCTTAGGCTGTTATGAGATCTGGGAGCTTGATTTTTGGTCTCCAGTGGGCCTACCAGACTAAGAACCATCAAGGAGATAAGAGGGACTTGGGAAAATAGGCTAATTTCTGCCGAAAGGATATGGGTTTGACAATATCCAGTGAAATGTTTCATATTCAAAGAATTGTCCTGTTCCAAAGGCAAAACATTTTCCTCAAGCAGTTTTCATCAATGATGATAGTGGGGTTTTGCTGTTTGGTTTCTGTGGTGCCTTTTTTTTGTTCCTACATGTGGGTTAGCAAAATGTTGGCAAAAAAATAGCTAAAAATGGAAGGTGTCATTGCTTTATTGTGCTATTCCTGTTTCCCCCCTTTCTCTGACACTGTTCAAAGACTGTAACATATAAGGGATACAACATTTTAGTTGCTTCCCAGATAGGTGAAAGAGTTAAGTTTAGGACCTGGATATGTGTGTGGACTGTGCAAAGCGCCTGCAATGCCCTTGTGAGTTTGGCTGACAGACTAAATGTTGCCTGCATACCACAGTGACAGATGCACCAGAATAACCTGGGGAGACGTACGTGTGTGCCAGCAGCACCTGCCCCTGCAGTTACAGTGTGTGGAGACCAGTTTATTTTCTGGTGCATTTATTCAGTTGCTTTTTCCTCAGCTAAGATTGCTTTAATTTCAGCTTTAAAATTTTAGAAACCACTATGAAGGAGACAAGTTAGGAAAACACAGCTTGATTCTGGGGAAAAGTATTGAACAGGTGATTGACATTATGGAACTGTGGCACTGCCTTTGTTTGCCCCTTCCTCCTTTCTTGTCTTCAGATGGTGACAAATTTGGAGAGACGGCACCATCCAGACCTATATGGTATTTCAGTGTTGCTGTGATCTTAACTGCACTGGGTTATTTTTCAAACCTCTTTCAAGTCCACATTTCTGTTGGTGTGGTGCACTCTGCTCATTTTTCTGCCACTGTGCATAATGAACAGTGACCTTCACAGTAAGTCATGCTTGCTTTTTGTGAAACGAAATGCACCAAAGCAACAAAATGAAGCCATTTATTTTCACATTCAGGCTTCCTCGAACACGGTGTTTATGAGAAAAATAAGCATCTTTGCAACTCCGGAATAACGAGAATAATTTTTGTCCACATTGAACAAAAAAGTGCTGTTATATATTACCTGTATTTATGTACAACTTTTGCTTGCTGTCATAACATAACATAGTATTGAATGGTTGAGAAAATAGTACATCAATCAGAAAGCATTCAAACACTAAATCAGGTTTGGCTGATTAAAAAACTTTCATATTGTTTTAGTTTATATACTCTGTCACATTAATTTATTGCATATTGCTTTCATGGTATATAGTAGCTATCTTTAAATCTGTAAATAGGTAATTTTTACTTCCTTTCACTGTATGCAAACCTACAGTTTTTGAACTTGGATAAAATCAGTTGCTCCACATGCCATGGTGTCCTATGTGAGAATTCACTCCTTATCACTGTGCAGTAGAAAGCTTTAGAACTTTAATTGATTCATAAATATTTTAAAGGTCTTTGCTCTCCTTGTTATCTGTTTGGTTTATATAGATAAAATGCCTAGAATGAAACGTTTGGCTGCTGTGAATATAGGGGCTCCTTTGTAAACCATCCAGAGGGAGACTGACTTCCCATCAATGTAGAAATACACTGGGGGCTCCTGCCAGCCGACACCAGAAGTGTCTCTGTTTGGGAACAGCTATCATTAAAACTCCTGAAATGCAGTGAAGTGAACACAGTGAAGAGGAGGAGAGGCTTTGGGTTGTCAGATAGTTTTCTCAGCCACAGAGGGAATCTGTTGCTGAGCAAGTGCTGCCCTGTGAAGCAGATACCTGGGAGGCTTTTGGCTTGTAGGAAAAATAACACTTTCTAAAGTGGTGCTTAATAAACTAACATCGCAGGGGAACAGCGTCTGCTGATAGGAGACAGGGTTTGGCAGCTTAGGTGGGGAGCTTGTGGCACTGCGGGTGTGGAGGAGTCAGCAAATGCTTTGCTGTAGTGAGTGAATCCAGCCCACTGTCCTGGGCGTTGTCTGTCTCCCTGGCTCACGACCTACAGACACACTCTTTTACTGCCACACTTCTGGGGAGACTGGACACTGCTGGTGTCAGCACCATACTCCTTGGGGCTGCATACATATACCCACAACCACATGCTTTTAATAGCTGTGATTTTGTTTCTTAATTGGCTATTCACAGCATGCTGAGCTGTGGGGCCAAAAATTAAAAAAGCAGAGCTTTGTTCTATTTTATGTGTGTTTATATATATATATAATTTATATTTAACAAAATAACAGGCTGTCCTATGAGGAAAGGAACTAATGAAATATGTTCCTTCCTAAGTCTTGTGCTTCTCCTCAGCTGCTTGACTCGGTCCCCTGAAGTTTCAGGTAGTCCTTCTCCCGTACTCCCCTGTGCAGGCACTCTGCTGCTGGCCTAGTCCTTGGCCAAGGGGCAGACAGGCAGTGCACCCCACAGGTCCCCATTTGATCCACATGTGCAGTGACAGGCAGCCCAGCAGGTCGAATGGACTTGTGCTGCACTTGTTTTGTGTTTTTTCCCTTAGGGAAACCCTCTGGGCTTCTGCTTGTCAGTCAGAGAAGTTGCAAAGTTTATGGGAATGGAATACATCCTCTGTCAGACCTCTCTTCTCTTGGAGAATGTGGCTTGTACTGTCCCAAAGTGCTGCTGTGGGAATAGTGACAAATGGACAGGAAAAAGGGCATTAGCCTTGTTCCTGTAGAAAACTGGCCTTAAAATGGAAGAACCTGTATTGAAGTCCCCTTTTCCAGTGTGGAGCCTGCCCTAACTGAAGCTGTAAATGCTTCTGGGCCAAGAACTCTGCACATGTGAAAAGTGTAGAAGCGTTTGGGGCTTTGTCACACTGATGGTGGTCGCAATGCTCATGGGGTGTGTATAAATAGGAGGCAAAGTTGGCTCTGTAAGGTGATTTTAAAGGCAAACCTATAATTAGAGGTATGAGAATTTAAAAATTTTTGTGATTCTGTCCAATTAAAACATTGAAAATAGTCAATTCAACAAGTTAAGTGAAGTTTCTTTAGGAGGAAAGACCTAGGAGTGCACATTGATGAACACAGTCCATGTCACTTCTGCACAGAGACCTAGGTTTCTTGTGAAGTTTTATTATAGAATAACCCTGACACTTTCTTTTTTGAATTATTTAAAAATAATAGCATGCCATTGTGCTTGAAAGTATACTGTTTCAATGAAAATCTACAGAGAAAGATTTCCTATTACATTTAGATTCTTGGCACAACCTCTGAAGGAAACAAAGTAACTATATTTGCCTGATTTAGGGAGGCGGCAAACATGGAAAAAAAGGCTCTGGGTCATGTGTAGTATGTTTTGCCATGTTAATCATTTTGGATTTTCATGCTTGAAAATGAGACATCGCAATGTTATTCTAAACATAGTATTTTCAACATACCCTGTAGGGCCAAAAAGGATGTTCATCTATCAAACAAATCTATTATGTGGCCCCATTTCAGCAAAATATTTTGCTGCTTCTTTGTGCTGAAAGAAAATGAAATGGTTTGGAACTGCATCCTAAAAATTTTCAAGTACTGAAGATCTGAATGTAATTGTGTGGCTTTGCTCACACAACTTATTTTTAGATTAGCCTGTCTTCTTGCTGGGAAAATAAATCACAAATCATCGACAAACAGCAAATAAAGAATTGCAAAACTTCAGGTTGGATGCCCTTTACCGCAGGTGGATTCTTCTAAAAGTATTAGAAGCTCTCCTGATTTTTGTTGAGGAGTGGAGAGTCTGTCTGGCTTTGGCTGCAAATGCATTTATCATGCAATGTGTTGGATTCAGTGTCAGATTTTTTTCCCTTGCCTTTTCAACTATTTCATCATTTCTTTTTTTCCCCTTTTGAGGGCTGATGCTTCCAAAATTCCATGCAGGTGCTTCTCTGAGGTTTTTTCAGTTGAAGAGGTTCGTATATCCCAGCCACTCCTACATGTTTGGATCTGGAGCTTTGCAGTGCAGGTGTCCCTTCAGCTGGCCACATCAGCCTAATTTCAGCAGTGTTAGTGGTCTTCCCCCTGCTTCTCCCATGGCCTTGCCCGCACACTCACTCTTTGCCAGGACCTCTGCTTCTGAAAAAGGCCTTTCCAAGGTGTGGTGCCATACCATCTCACCCAGCCCATTGCCCCCTGTGGTATAGTCACAGGGACCCTTGCCCTTTTTCTTGCATGTCTTAAGCTTCGGCTCACTGGGGATGTACACATGTGAGGAGTGCAACCATCATCTAAAATTAAAAAGTAGTGTATTTGGGCTTGCAGAAAGTATCTTGAAAGATAAGGACAAATAGAAACTACGTGATGGTAGTTTCAAAATATTTTTAGGTTGTTTTGCTCTGCGAGTGACTCTTGTACAATTGAGCTGTCCCTCATGAATAATGTCTGATTTTGTGCAAGACTTGGGAGACAGTGAGAAGTTCCCATCAGTTTTGTAGAAATCAGGCTCAGGTAGAAGAGTATGGATGAGCGTTCCCATGAGGGTGGCTCCTAGTGCAACTTAGAAGGCAATTGCCATTCCTCGTGGGCCTCTTTGCTCCATGTCAAGGTTTTGAGGTCCTAAGACACCTTTTGGGGTGTTTTGTTTTGACAGCACCGTGCCCACTGAGAGACATGCCCCGAATGCATCGTGGCTGGAAGATGCCCAGGTCTGGTGTCCTTGCCAGCAGCAAGAAGCATGAAGGGTGAGAGGCGCTCAGCCTACCGGGAGGGCACAAGGAGTTCCCACCAGGCAGGTGCTGCCTTTAGCTGCTGGGAGTTTATCAGAGACAGGAGATGACAGTTGCCTCTGTTTGGCCACGTCTCTTCCTGGATCCTGTTTTCAAGCTGGGGAGAGTCATTAAACAATCAGTTTAATCTCAAAATTAAGTTATAATTATAGAATGAAAAAAACATTTCTCCCCACCGCCCCATCTTCCTCCCTCTCCACTGATGGTCCTTATTAAAGAATGTCATTTTCCTGTAAGTCAAGTGACATCCAGGACAATCTCAGGGTAGATCCAGTTACTAAGCAGGCGTTTACCATTGCAAGGCTGGCTTTTGCATGCTTTGCGAGTTTTACTGAATATATTTAGTAACTCCAATTGTTTCTGGTAGTGCTTTTTTGTAAGTGCTATTGGGAATGCTTGTAAGTGTAGCTGTGCTGTTTTTAACATCCCAACATCTCTAGCTCACCACTGGTAGTCATGAAAATTGATAGTTTTGAATGTGAGCCTGGGGTGTTACTGGTCTGTTGTCATGTCCAGAAACGCATAAATTCCTTTGGGATTAAGTCCTTAAAATTATTTCAGTGAGTCTTGAGTGGTAATTAACAAAGACATTTATTTCGGGCTGAATGAGAAGATTAATTTCAAGGGGTTTATTTGGTTTATTTTTGCCTTTCAAGTATTCTTGTTCTTTATGCAGATAGCACTTTGAAACTAAAACATTGATTTGAAGAAGCACACCATTTCATTTTGAAAATTTTGGGGAACGTCAGTTGTTTTGGAACTGCTTGTGCACTGATACAAGGTTTTTAGCTGTACAAAAATGGACAGGCAAAACATTTTGATTCTGTGACTGCATTTGTGCATGTGTAACATACACTGGAAAGTCTTGAGGGAGCAGTTTCATCTTGTAACCAAATCTGACCCCGCCAGTTTGAAAGTCCAGCCTCACAGACCCCCGGCTGTACAGCTGCTGCCTCGGGGGATGTTGACTGAGGTGGCAGTCACAGGATGGCAGGGTTGGGTAGGTAGGTAGGTAGGTAGGTACCCTAAATCTAAAAGGGTCATGAATCCCCTGACTTCAGCATTAGATACATCTGTTTGATGCAAAGGAGGTTTTCTAAGGGAAATGTCACATTGTGTCTTAGGGAAGTGATGGTGGGAATTACAGGAAACACTCCATGAGCTGAAAAAGACAGCAGCATCAGTCTGTCCCTGGAAGCACAGCATGGCCTTCCCCTCTTCCCATCCTTCACCACTCAGAGAAGACATAAGACCAGAGAAAGCAAACACCAGTATGGCCTATCAGTGCTGCAGTCTGGAGACGTCAGTGTGGAGGAACCACTCCATTTCATCTACATCTGCCAGCTTCACTTATTTGATATTTAGTCCTGTTCTTCGCTACTTCCTTTGCTGTCTCAAAGTTCTGGAAAAGGTAATTTTGAACATTATTTGAGAAAAGAATTTAATCTGACACAGACCAGGACTGCATAAATTAAATTTCTGTTTGAAACTGGCTGTTAGTGCTGTTTTCTGTTGGCTTCATTTTATCCCTCATCACTTACTATTAGAAAACACAACATGGGATGCCCTTCTTAGAAAATTCAACTAATGCATTTGCTTTTTGTTCATGAATACGTGTAAATCTTTAACACTGCACTACCTTTATTGTTCTACTCTGCACGTTTGATTTCTTAATAGGAAGTTACCATTAAACTGTGCATTATTGAGACCTGTGCACAGCTTGCACTTAAAATGATTCCTGTAGTAACCAGGACAGGCTGGTCAGTGCTGTGCAGTGGTGTTGGAAGTGGGAAACTCCATTAAAGCTAAGTATCCATAAACCTTAGCTTTGATTTTTATTGTTAACAGCAGCATCAGCTTCCAGTTAGTGGACTCAAAAGCTCACTGTCAGAGCAAGCTGTGGTGAGTGCCACCTTCCAGACGAGCCAGGAGCAGCAGCAGTCCTAGCTCCTGGAAGCCCCCTGTCCTTCAGAATGTCACTCGAGTGCCCTTTTTTTGCCTCCGTCTTACTAAACAGCTTCATAATGACGCTTCTGTATAAACTTTAACTCATAAGGTATTTCTCCATCAGATGCTGTTTACTAAAATGGTGCAGGTTTAGAGCTGCCATGGGTAGATTTCTATTTTTAGAATGCCCTTTACAATTTGGTAGAGAAAAACTGATATTCATCTTCTGGGAATTCAGATTTATTTCTTGGGCATTTGGGGTTCAGAGCTGTTTGGAACCACTTAAGGTGACTTTGGCTGTCCCACCTGTTGGCAGTCCAGCATAGGGCCCATGTCACTCTGCTTGCTCCCAGGGAAGTCTTGACTATCTTCAAGTCCATTCAAAGTGGCACTAAATGGTTATACTTAGGCCCCTGGCTGCCTCCCAAAATGATGAGCTGAGTTTTTCAGTGCCTCTGATTGCTTTGAGATCACTTTTAACTGGGGAGGAAGAAGATTAAAGTAAGATAGGATTATTCCAGAAAATTTAGGTTCTCGATTAAAATAGCAGAAGCATACTCACTGCGCAGAAAAACCGAATTCTTTCTGGATGATATTTGAGTGTAAAGCTCATCAGCAGTTGCTCTGATGCTCAGCTGGCGTAGAGGACTGCCTCATCCCGTCTCAGAGACCTTTGTGAAACTGTCCATTCTTTTGTACAGATGGAGATCCCAACTGCTTTCCAGAGACACTGTACTCTCATCTTGATCAAGATGAAAGCTGCTCTCTCCGGCTTCTTATCACACTGCTTTTCCTGCCTCTTTCCTGCCCTGCTCCCCCTGGATTCGTATCATAGGTTGTTTTGTGCTGTGTGGAGCTGACTTCCAGGAAGAAATCCACAAGATAAGGACAGCCTCTGGGTTTTGGTTTGAAGTGAAAATGGTGGAAGAGACAACACCTACAAAAAATTGCCTCTTTAGTGAGGCAGTTCCCTGCTTCAAAAGTGTCTGCTTTAGTTTGTACTACTTTGTATCATTCTGAAGCTGCAAAGTAAGCAGCAAGACGCTCACTCTCAGCTCCTCATAGCCAGGGTGGTGTACCCTACCATACGAAGCTTAACTTTGGCCTTTGTAGCCTATAGTTTAGAGGGATCCTTGGGTTATTGGATCCAGATTCCCACCACTGCTGGCAATTGAAAAGATGGTTGGTCCAGTGGGCTCTGCATATGTCTGCCTTATGGCACAGGATGGACTGGGTTTTTTCAGTGCCCAAGAGCAAAGTGAAGAGTTTAAGTATTTGAAATCTTTAGGTTTGAACACTACAAACCATATGTAGGTCTGAGGCCATGATTTCTCTGGAAAAAAAAGCTTTGAATTGCTTGTATTGAGGTTATTAATACTTGTGTGTGCAAGGGTAAGAGGGCTTTTGTAGGTTGAGGGCTTCCCCAAAGTGAGCATACATGTCCAGGAATACTCAAGCAACAGCTGCCTGTCCCATTTAGTCATGGAGTGGTGAGACCTGTCAGAGCCTCCCAGAGACGTAGGATGGCATGGAGAAAGCACAGTGCCAGGTTATGTGTACTTTGGCAGGAATGGTGTCCCCTGAGTCCAGCTCAGCAGGTGGGGGATGGACCCTCAGGAGGGTTAGTGGTTGGTTCTATGGGATGGACATGACAACTGGACCTCTCCCCTTGGCATGGGGAAACTGTGCTGCTGATCTCCAGCCTGGCCCCCAGCAGCATCCTCCTGCTTGACACAGGGATTTCAGCTGCAAAGAACTTCTTTTGTCTGTTAGGGGCAGCTCTTGCAAGAAGGGTGGATTAAGGGACCTTAGTAGCTCCAGATGAATTGCCACACACCTCGTTAATCAGCTAATAAAATGCAATGAATATCCTGCACTTGGAAAGCCAAGTGAGAGGCCTCACAGTCCCTTATAGCATGAATTTCCTGTGTTGTCCTCATTTACCCTTGCTGTGCAGTGGCTCTTCTTTTTTTTTCTTACATTATTTATAGAGTGACTATTAGTGCAATCCTTTCTTCTTCAGCAGTTGGTGAATCCTCAGAAACAACAATCAAGTGCAAATGAAAAAACAGAGACCCATATATTTTCCAAGTTTATTTTACAAACCTATTTGTAATGGCGACAGAAGAAAACACAATTAATAAGGAAGCAGGGAGTGGAAGTTGTGTTCTTTTATCTGAATATTTGTTTTGGCAGTGATCTGGAGTTCTCTGAAACACTGGCTTAATTGTGTCTTAGGTTTGCCAACGGTAATTTTCTCTCCTATTATTAGAAATAAGGGCATTTTTTGGTTCGCTCGAAGAGATTTATTTTCATAGCAAATGCATTATGTGCATCCTGTTAATATTAAAAATCTAACTTTTTGTTAACATCTTGCGTTTATTTTATGGGCCCAAGCTCTGAGATTGAACTCTAATGTACCCTGAATCAGACCATGTGTGAGAGGCTGCTTGTTGCCAACTGATCCCCTCTGTGGACCCGTACACAGCCCCTTCAGCTTGCAGGGCTTTAAGGGAAGGTAGAGTGAAAGCTACGTCTCCTACACGAGTAACCTCTGTACCCAATAATAAGCTGCTGTTCCAAGTGTACAGGTACTTGGGCTTAAGTTCTTAGCAGCTGTATGTACCTTCCAGTTGTGCATTAGGCTTTTGAAAGTGAATCTAAAAGCAAGGAAGGAAAGCATTTATTTTACTTTTGATGTCGAACCAAGAGCATCTTTCTTAACACATTTTCTCTGAAGTAGCTGATGGAGAACTTTTTCCATAATGGAATATTCACATTACTTCTGATATTAAGACTACAACCAGTTAAGACTAAAATGCCAACTATTGTCTGAGCAGTGATAAAATTATGAGAGAAGTATGAGAGGATTGCCTTTGCAGAAAGATTTTTTCTGAGTAGTAACTTTGCTACTGACATTTCACGTAGAATGTGAAATAAGAAATCTCTAGTGCCTTCCAGAGAGGACAGCTTTGCTGCACAGTTTGGATTTGGGGGAAGCTGAAGGAGTCATTAATACTGTCAAACTTTGCAAAGTATTTATGTTTGTGAACAAATATTCACAAATTAACAAAGAAATGTTAATTTGTGCTTATCCATGTGTGCTTATCCAGTCTGTTTTGAGATCCCTCAAAGGAGAAGCTTCCTCTCTATTCTTCCACACCTGCTCTACTTTTGACTTCTGTGCTACAGTCTATGCGAGGGCTGTTTCTTACAAATTTTCCTTATCTGTCCAAAAAGACAACACTCAGTTTTGTAATGGAGTAGAGAAGCCAGTCTTTAAAAAACATCTTTCAATTTATACTGTTTGTTTTTCTGGCAATTCTCTATGATCATTGTGCTTTAATAATTTCAACATGTTCCCTTTTTCATTCTATCTTTTTCCTGTATCTCTATCTGTATCATTAGAAGCAATATTTAAACCTTCCTTTTTTTTATTCCACATAGAGTTACTTTAAAGACTACGGTTAGAATCTTTTTGCAAGACTATCATTCTCCCTAAAAATAGGGTAGGAATAAAATTATCATTTAGCAGATTTTTTCAGGATCTGGTTGTTATAAGTTTCAAACAGTTCTTTTTAATGAGATTTCCATATTTGTAGTCATCTTGCTAACTGAAAATATTCCTGGGCACTCTGTAATTGTATGTCTTGTAACATTAAATGCTCTTCCTTAATAAGGAAGGACAAATTTTGTTAATGAAATTTTATATTATACATCAGTAATGTGGAGAGGAAAGAAAAATTAATTACAAGACCATTATAGCTTTAAAATATTACATTTGCAGTCCAGAAAAACAATTAAAACTTAATGAAATTATGAGTTTGGGAGTGTTGCAATGGATACATTGGGTGTCAGTTGCATAATCATATTACTGATACTTAGTAGTGTGCTGTTTTTTAGTAAAGAAGCTGTTTGCAGTAGTCTTTGCACATGTTCCTTGCCTGTGGCAAATACTAAGTAATCCGATTTAGTTTAAATTGCAGTGAAGGTACGAGAATTTAAGTCATATTACTTTGCATTTATCTAAGTCCAAGCATATGTAAGAAGAGGTTACTGCACATGAGCTGACACAGAAACTTGTTGACTCTAATAATGAACCATGTGCTGGAGCCCTTAATTCTGCCTTGAAAGGGAATTCCCCCCCCCCCCCCAAAAAAAAACAGAAACAAAAACAAAAAACCACTTTAACTACCTTAAATTTCTTAGTCATTTTGTTTCATCTTAGCAAGGAGTAGAATACCTTATGTTTAACCTGAAAGTGGGGTTTTTGGACTTTAACATTCTCTGTGGTATATCCATATAAACCATGAAAAATTTATGTTTCAGTTTATAGAGGGCATTGAAGGCAGTCATTGCAACTTCTCATTGAGAACAGAGTTAACACTCTTTTTGAAAATAGTTTACCCAAAAATAAAGAGTGGTTTCTTTCATTCTTCAGCTGTTTGGAAGTTTGGGATGATTGGCTGAATAGGTTTGGATGGAAAAATGTTTCAGGCTAAAGTGGTAATTCTTCTGCTTTTACCAGTTATCCTTGATTAGGAGGTGATAATGAAGAATGGGTTCAAGGCCAAAAGGACTTGAAGCCGCATCGGTCATCTCTTAAGAAAGTAATATGCTGTACAAAAAAAAGGATATTTGAGGGTATGTCACTCCTTATCTTTGCTTTTGATCCTATTCCTTTAAAAACAATAAAATAAAAGACATATATTTGGTGAGCCCGAGGAATTAAGGGTGAGTGTGCCAATACACGGGTTGTTAGGGCACTTGCTCTGGATTCAGATCTGGCTAAGATGTTTGTTTATAACAATTTGAATTCAGATGCATTTTGCCACCAAAACAGGTATCCCCTGTTGGGTGCATTTCTGATAATACCCCGATGGGTCCACTTTTCTGTAACCTTGACCCAAGCAAGGTCATCCCTCTCATCTGAATTGTATGGTGATCTTGCCAGTCTTGTATGACACTACTTGCTGCTTGCTCCGGAAGGGTAGATTACCTAAGCTGCAAAACATGTAGCAAATCTAGTATTGTGATAGGCTTTTGAAACTTCTCTGTGACAGTATGTTCTAGAGAGTTAGAGCAATAGAAGAAAACGTTGGTTGCAGTACTGGCACTCTGCTCTGTGTCCATTTAATACCTCTCTGTTCCACGGCATCTCCGTGTTTACGTGGTTAGTCTGGCCAGTGAGAAACTGAACCCACTGCTGCAATCACATCTTTGTGTGTGGTTGGAGAGATCTCTGATACAACTTGACTTCTAACTTAGCTGAAAAAGAAGTATAATGAACTCATTTATTGGAAGTTGGTAAAATTTATACAAGAGGTAAGGAGCAAATCTTCAGTGAGGATGCACTTGATCTGATGTCCTATGAAAGGATACAGTGGGATGCCTATAACCCTGTTTAAAGCAGGGTTGGTCTTCCAGCTGCCAGAAATTTGAAATGTGCTTTCTGTAGCACTTCTTTCTCTTTAACTGGTATGAAAAGTTAAAAATTCAAAATTTCAAGAGGAAGTACATTTTTAACTTCAGGGTTTTTGATAAAATTAAACTATTTTGATACAGTCAGGTCAATAATTTTTTAGCTTCTACTTATTTAGTGTATAAGTGTGGAACATTTTTATTTATCAGATAATCTCTTTCTAATAGGCAAGTTTTCCAGTGAAAATACGTTGTCTGTTCATGGGAACATGCTCCCATAGTGCCTGTAGCCCAGAAAAAGGGTAGATGAACATTATTAACCTATTAGAATTCAAAACCTCTGATGAAAATCTTTTTTCAAATAATTTATTTTTGCAGAACTAAGTTTTCTAAGTGTGAATTCCAGAAGGATAAAATGATTTTCATTGTTTAGTTGTTGGCATATGGCATTAAAAGAATGCATGACCTTTTAAAGAGAACAACAGGTTCCTTTTAAAAATAGTATTTAATTCAGGAATTGTACTGCCCAGTGAAAGATCATGAGAACAGTGGTAAAGCGCATACAAATACTCACTTCAGTTTATAGACTGTGTATTTTATCCTCCTTCCTAATAAACATGGAATGGACTGGGAAGAGAGACTCTTGTATTTTATATTTTCTAGACTCTGAGATTACAAACCACTGTAGAAAATATTTTTTTTTAAGAATATCCCACTAAAATCAGCATAAGGCAACCTATAGTAACCCAAATTCATGCTTCTGGTCAACATCAAGCAGGGCTTTCTGAATATCAAAGAGGACTTTGAAAAGAGCTCTTGGAGAAAGCCAGCCTTGGGTTTTCTTTTCTGTTTCCCTATCCCATGGGGAAGGCAGAGCCCTGCACAATTCAGTTGGAGGTGGTTGCATCCTGGGAAGGAAAAGTGAAATCTTTAAATGTCTGTCAATAACACATTTTGGAAAAAAATTGAAGTACATGTTTTAAAGCAGCCCAGTTCTCATAGAGATGCCAGTTTCTAGCTTTCCCTGCAAGATTTCATGTGAGGTTTTTTTCCTTCCTGTCTGTGGACTGGGGTGTAGCAATGACAGCAGGAATGAGCTGTGACCTGGTTAGTTTGAGGAAGGTAGTTCTGGCAGGGTCACAGAGCACTGAGGTGCTGTGTGCTCTGTCCCAGGGCACCTCGCTGCTGAGGGGCATTCAAGTAGATATATTCTGTGGGGGAAGCAAATTGCTCTATTAATAGTAGGATGCCTGCAAAAATCCCTTAGAATACATCAGTGACCATATCCAGTGTGATCCTAGAAAGCAAGGCAGTGACAAGTTTAAGTGGGATGGAAAACAGAGGCACAGCTCAGTTTTTAACAGGAGAGACAACTTGCAGTGGGCTGACTCAGTGTGCTCTTGGGGAAAGCGTCTCTCCCCTTTTTTATTTCTGTTTATAGCTTGCATATTTTTTGTTTTGACTCCTATAAATGCCACTATGAAAACCCAATCCTCCTAGTTTATTGAAAAGGTGCCAGCCTCTGAGATGGCAAAAAGCTTGTATGACAGAGAAGGGGAGAACAGTGGAGCGTGGTGGGGATAGGAGAATCTCTCAGTATATGCTTGGGACCCAAATTAAAAAAGCACAGTCGACACCTGCAGCAGAAACTGCTGCAGCTCTGGTGTCCTTCTGCCCTCAACACCAACCCTTCAGCTGGAAATGTCGCTGACCACAAATCCATCCTGGTGGGGTGAATGATGGATCTCCCTCTTCAGGCATTTCCGTGCAGAGGACACTGCATCCGCCACTGTCCCACATGCAGACACAGCTTTTGCTGTCGGCAGCAATGGGTGCGGGAGATGCTGTTGCACCCTGAGCAAGCCCTGTGAGTACTCTGCTCTGTGAACACTCTGCTCTGCTGCAGCATCTCACTCTGCCAGCAAAGCCTTGCTGCCCTGCAAGGTGCCTCTGTGGCCACGCTGGGGCTGGGAGCAATTGCATGATTTTGCTTGAGTGTTTAAAGCAGTTAAAAATAAACATGCTGGGAAAAAAATAAATACATTTACAAAAGACCTCGATTACAAAGACATTCCCACTCCTCTTTGCTTTCCTGTTTAAGTACTGATAGGTTATCTGTTTGTTGGGGAGTGGAAAAAGAAGAGCAGGGGTGAGGAGTGAGCAAAGCAAATGACTCCCTAGTTCAAGACTTAGAAGAAATCTAAGCTTCTTAAAGAGTCTTTCCTACCAGAAAAACAACAGGACTGTAAAAAAAAGGTCTTGTCAACAAGAACTGTATTTTCTTAGAGGGACATGGAGCGGAACAAGGTGAATTACTTACAACGTATTTTTCATTAGACAGTGTTTCTGCTTTTGTGGAATCATCTGCAGAGTTGAAGCTTTTGGTTTTAGTTTTTAGAAAGGAGTTTCATACTGGCCTTATGCATGGTGTTGCCTTATTTTGTCCTCAAATTCTAGTGAAAAGCATTGAGATGCTTGTAACTTTTTTTTTTTTAAACCTCATACTAGTGAAAGGTGCCTTTGGTTTGTCCACTGGATTGCTGAGCCTCTTTGACATAAATATACATAGCTGATGCCTTTTGGTCTCACCATCTTCTTGGCAAACAACTACAAAGTTGAGTGGGAAAAATTCAGTTGCAAATATTGAGCGGAGCAGGAAGGTGGACTTGGGCAATAGCATGTTCTTTTTTTTAGTTTTTTACTTGTAGCCTAATGGTACATCTACATCAGAGGGCTTCATGTAAGCACTCTCATTAGCCACCACTGCTGCTGTGGTGTTTGGCAGCGTGGCATTCAGCAGGGTTGTGGTGGGCAGCTCGTGTGCTCAGTGACATGAGTTTACAAGCAGTTCTGTCCTTCCTTCACTGCTCTGTTTGCAGGAGTTTTGATTGGAGAGCAGTAAGTTACCTCCTGGTGTGTTGTACTCAGCATAGCTACTACCTCTGCCTTGCACATCATGACTGGAGCTTGCTCAGCTGGGTCTCCTGGTGGCTCTGTGTACCAGGGCTGGAGCCAAGCTACTGCCTGCATGTCCCCTCATGGGCACACAGAGCCTCCCTGTCCCCAGTCTCACTTGTCTGGCAGAGAATCTCAGCACTACCCCTCCTTCATCTTGCTGTTGTCATCACTGATCCACTGGGGTTCTGCAGCTTATGTCACATCTGGTAAGCTCAGGACTTGTATATTTTGATCTGTATGTGCATGTGCATGCATGTGCATGTGTATTTAAGCTAGCTGTTATATTTTGTCAACTCTTAAAATGCTGAACTTTGTGATCTGTTTATGTTTGTAGAAATAAGAGACTGAATGTCACGAATTTAGGCTGGGCATTGTAGAAGTTTGCTGATTCTAATTTAACTCTTGAAATCCTCTCTGGAATAAAACCAGCTGTATGGGAACATATGTGCTGTAAACTTCAGATAAACGTGTGCATGAAAGCAGTCCTTTTGAAGGGGAAAATTAGGATCACAAACACACATCTGTTTATAGGATCAGAGCTGTGAAGCACCTGCTAGACTAAAAGTAAATGACAGACAAACCCTTTACTGAGAATTTCCCTGCGAATTTAAGAGACTTCTTGCTGATTAAACTGTCATTTTTATCCTGACAATTAAAAGATAAAATGATGCAAAACTTCTCACTTGAAACTTTTAATGAGCAGAACCAATAAGGGAGGTCAGTATGATGCGCTGTGTCTCTTCAGATTTGTGGCTCAGAGCTGTATGTGTTGCTGCCCAAGGAAGCATGGGTGGAAATGGAAACAGGCTTCCAGCAGCAAAATCTGTCATAAGAAAACTCAGTCACTCCACAACTCTTTCTTAGTTTCATCCCTGTTGTCTTTTGCACTCCCCAGAGTTGGGTATCTGTTTAAAAGGGGTCTCTCAGAAGCAGATTTCCATTGTCAAAGAGGGAAGTGGTGCAAACTCATGGGGAGCAGCTGCCTGTTTTTTTGGAGTCAACAGGACCGTGGTCACCAGCACTTCTCTGATCGTCATCTGCCCTGCTGAGTAGAGCAGAAGTTTAAAGTCCTGGAGATCTTGGGCAACCACATGGTTAGGTGGGCTGCATCAGTCTTGCAAATTATTTTAGTGCAGTACTGTGACATATATACACTGCAGTATTCAATAAAAAAATGTAGAGAAGCGAGATTCAGGATGGGAACAGTTCCAGGCATGGAGAAAAGCATACAGCAATTGGCAGGACTTTCATATGGACTTTACTGTTATTATGTGGTTTCATTGTATTCACACTACACAGTGCACAACTGCACATGCCCAGGCTTGTCATGAGTTTGCCTGCTGCCTGCTTCCCCCACCCCTCCCCTTTTTGCCCATGTCCGATTCTGGTTTGTCCCCCTGCTTGTCTCTGCCCTATGTTCTGGCCCTTTCGGCTCCCGAGCTGACAAAAAGAGTGTGTGCACGCCTGAATAAAGAACTCTGCTTACATCCTTCCTCGTGTCCTGTCCCCTCTTCGGACCGCGTCAAAAAAATACTTCCAAGTCGTAGATATTCACCTGAAGGGCCTATCTAGGCTTTGCAGCTCCCTTTTTTATATTTTGATGAAGTTTTGAATTTTCCTCATGGGTTCTGAGGAGTTAATGTTATTCTGTAGTTGGCAGAAGAAAAAACAGGGCGGGCTGTCTGGAGAGTGCCAGATGGGGCACTTCACAGCACTGCAGGAATTGCCAAAGTAAGTTGAAATACAGTCCGTGGAAAGTGAAGTCCATGGAGAGTCCATGGAAATTGGGTGAATTTCATCTTGAGCAAAAACTCCTAGTCTCCTGTTGAGGCACGTGCTTCACGTGGACCTCCCAACCTGCAGTATCACCCGCCTGCAATAAACCCACGGGGGCAGAGTGTCAAGGATGTGGTCACTCCAGCAGGTGTTCAGAACTTGCTGTGGCAAAAATAAAGAGGAACTTCTTCAACTCCACTGAGCAGTAGCAGCATAGAAGATTTTAAGGGGGTTACCTCTTCTTGGTCAGTATCTGAAGTATTTCTGTATGTTGTGAGATATATGTACCAATGCATATTATACTGTTAGAAATTCATGAAATGATACACTCGCCAGATATTGAATGCTTTGAGGAAGAGGTCTGAGTCCACCTTGTATGCTGTAATAATGCTTATTAAAAGTGAAAAAATTATGCTCTTGCTGTTGCTATGATAATGCAGGCTAGCGATGGCCCTTTCGTTTAATTCTATAGTAACAATAAAATGCTGTGATTGGTGTGGTGGGTTTTCTTCCCTAAAACAGAAGGAGCCAGTTTTAGAAGCATTAACATAACGCCTTTGGGCTTCCATTTTCATTAGAATGCTGAAGAGTCTCAGATTTACATTTCTCTTTGTAGATTGCAATTATCTCTTGTAATGACTCTTGTATTAAAGAAAAATAATGAAAATCTTCCAGTAGTTGAAATGTTTCTAATCTTCCTTAATTTGTAGAAAGTGAAAGGTAGAGGAAAAAGAGGGAACATCCAGATAAGCTTTGCTGGCTAAAGAAATGTGTAAAAAGATAGAAGTTTTCACTGTCTGGATAGAGAAGGGACCAGAGGACATTCATTCTTGGTAACAACAGTGTAACACGCCAATAACAGAAATTTTTTTGGTCCTTGAGTAGTGACTGAAACCAAGAAGGCTTGCTTGGAAGTGATAGATGTTTAGGATCTGCAATATGAGAAGTGTGTTTTTTCATTAGAGAGCTGAATGAAAAGCTGTTCATACTGCAAACAGTACACTGACCTGTGTCTTACAGAATGGGTACTGTCTTCTCATTTAGTATTTGTTTAACGCTGCTCAGGTTCTATTTTATTTACTTTATTAAGCTCTTGAGGGGGGGAAGAGGTTTGATATCAGAGTTTTTATCCTTTGGTGCTGCCATCCTGCAGAGGCCACTCTCCATCGAGGACAGGCTGACCTTAGTTCCTTCCTGAAGTCTTAGACTCTTTTAGGAGTCCTGAAGATTTAAGTACAGGCCCTTTCAATCAGCGTAAAGCCAAATAATCACTTACTGAATAGGACAAATTTTGAGGAGAGGGGAGCTAGAAAGGAAAGGTTAGTTGTGACTGCTCAGTGAGATTCACAGCAGCCCCTTTTGCCAAGCAGATGGAGAACTGGATGGTGAACAGGAAAATATTTAATGGAAATATTTGCAGGAAAAAAAAGTGTCATATTTTGAAGCTGATTTAACTCTGTGATTTGAACATCTTTAACCAATTCTGCAGAGGATATGCTGAAAACTGCTGTCACCAACAGCCTGGTTTTGTGCCTTGCATCCTCACGATTTCACCCAGTAGCTGTGTGCAGCTCTCCTTCCAATAACAGCCTCATTTTTTGTTCCCAGTGGCATTTAATCACATTTAATTCACATCTCCAGAAGTACATGGTGATTATTTTTTTATTAAGAACTGGTTAATCCTAAATAAAGCTACCTCACCAGTGAAAAGAGGTACCAATATCTGGTGTTTGATTGTGCTGCTGAAGCAGGGCAGAGCCAAAGGCGAAGCTGCATGCCTACGTCAGAAGTGATGTACATATCGATGCGAGGTTCAGCCTCTTCTTACTCTTGCCTGCATTGCCATAAGGAAGGTGAAAAGAAGGACAGCAGAGAGCAAAGGCTCAAAGTGCGTAATGTGCTTGTGATTTCTCCAGCAGTGGCCTGTCGGAAGGGTCTGCCTGGGTGTGTGGCACAGATGATGGAGCTGGTTTTGGTCGGTATTTATTAATGTACTATTTCCTTTGCCAGCCTCAGCAGTGAGGACTCGTCGTACGATGGCTTCAGGTGCTTCCCCAAGGACAGCTCAGGAAAAGACAATGGGGAAAATTTCATCTGCCTTCCAAAATTCAGTATCATGGGTATACAGTATTTGTTTTGTCTCTTGCGTTTTGTACTTTGAACTTCAATTCCATTTCACAGATACTCCTTAATTTTAATTTCATTAGATGATATGCTCTTAAATCATCTCACCATCTCTGGTCCCCTCCCTTTTACGTTAAGAATTCCTAAAATATCATTAAAATATTATTTTGGGGTTCTTTTGTGTTATCAGGGTTTTGGTCAATGACAATAACAAGTAGTCATTTGATTGAACTGAGTTCCCTGCCTAAGTTAAGAAGAATGACCACGCTAAATTTATTATGCAAAATACGCAGCTTGAATTTAGGAACTAGAAAGAACATGATGCGAAAACTCTTATCCTCCCAGGGAGATGCTGATACTGCATTTTATTATTCTGCTTTCTCTTTTTTTCCCCATTGTGAAGAACCCTGTTTGTTCTGAACTTCAGATCCTTTCTGGAGTCCAACAGAAACTTAAAGCTGTTGATTTGTTTGGCTTCTCAGGCCCTTTTTAGAATAAACAAGTGTTTGGACCTGTGCAATAGATAAACACTAACACTGTGTTTTTAAAACACTGTATTCAGAATTAGGTAATAGGGTAATTCTAAGACCTTTAGTAGGAGAAAGGTGATAAGAACTTTTTTTTTTAATGGCATCTGCTAATATTTTCCTGTAGCTACTTGTAAGAACGTGTCTTGTGCTCGGCTTATATTTTGAATAGCTCTCATTGCTGTCCAGAGAGCTGGGAATACATCACAGGTTTCTGTATTGCATCAAGATATAGGTACTGGCATTTTCACAGCTGGACTGAACTGTTCTGTAATGAGTTGTAGCAGTGTTAAGGAAGAAGGCAAGCTGCAGAGCTTGTCTCATTGCCAGATTTTTCTGTTTACTTTTTGTTATGATTAAATGCCTGTGAAAATAAACCAGTGATTGAATCCAGTCCTTTATTTGAAAGGGACGAAATGGAACTGGGAGTAGGAAATGTCACGCCTGAATCACTAAAAATCAAAGCTTTTGATGGTGTCCTTAGGTGAACCTTTTCTCCTCACTGGCCTGTGTCTCTAAGATAAGGCTGTAGGGAGGTGTTTTCAGAGTAACCTCCTTGGAGATGAAGCAAAATCTTCGGTTTCCATGGAAGAGGGCAAAGTGCTCTGCCACATGGGAGAGGATAGCCAATACTTGGGCTCTTGGTCGGAATAAAGTGCTAATTTCAGCACTGTCAAGCCAAATCAATTCTGCTGTAATGTCACGGGCTGGAGACAGCCCCCATGGTGGTGTGTCTGATGCTCTGGTTTTAGCTGGGTATACTGGCTTCATTGTGGGAACAGCCATACCAATCTGTCCCTCTAAAAGCAGCTCATCCCCAGGGCTTGCTCTGTAGCATCGTCATCTGCTACTTCTGTCATCCCAAACCCTTCTTTTTTCCCTTTCTCTTGATCTAGGAGAGTAGAGATTTGTGCAGTCCAACTCTAGATGTTTTCAATGTAAATGTCTACATGAGCGTTATCCCCCATGGGATCTCTTTGCAGTCAGTCCAGTGGCGCTTCATGTGCCTAAGGACGTGCCTGAAAGTGCTGCCTTTGCCTATAAAAAGCCTCTAGATGAGCAACTTGGATTTGTGAGGTTGAATCCTACCCTGGCAGTCTCCATTGAGGACTTCTTAAAAATGGCAATTAATCCAAATGAATGTGGTTTTTTTGTTTTTTTTCATTTAGATTCATATTCCAGTAATATTTTATGTAAATAACATGTATTTCACATTTAATTGTTCCCAGTACTAGAGTTTCAGAAGAGGGTGGAAGTGAAGGAGACCAAATGCATGAAATCTGCTGGGAAGACTCCATGCTTTCCTGTCCTTGCTCAGGAAGGGCTCTGGTTGACTTATAAACTGGTCTAAGAAGACATTTCCATTTCAGGAACTGTCGTTAGATGCCTTAAAGTCAGGGAAACGATCACAGTTGTGCTTTCCCTTCAAGCAAGTATTATGATTCTTTTTTATTCTTTAATTCAGAAATGTTTTGTACCTTTTGTTGTCATAATTGACTGTGCACTTGTTAAAATGAGAAGATCTGTGCAGACACTAGCCGTGACATTTCCTTGAATATTGAAGACCTAATTACAGATCTGTGATGGCTTTCTTGTTTTGGCTGTCACTTGCTCAGCAGCCTGTCACCTGCTGTCACCTGCTGTCACCTGCCACAGTGTCTGCGCTTCTGACCACAACATGATTTGTGCTGCCAGTGCACTTTTCCCATGAAGGAATTTATTCTGTAGTCCTAGATTTTTTTAAAGGGAAATACTATCATCCTGTGTCCAGTATTTTTCGCTGGAGCTATGTCCAAGGAAGCTTCAGGGCTTCTGGCAGGAGAGGATTCAATGCATTGGAAAGGGATGACAGGAGACTGGGTGGATTTGGGTTTTTCCCCTTTAATCTTTGGTGTTGTTTAAACTTTTCTCCTTGATTTTGAAACTGTAAGCTAGACCCCTTGCTTTGGGATAATAAAACAAACTTTTCCAAAAAGTGGCAAAAATACTTGACGTGTGTTCCTTTCTTTTGGAATATGTACGGGACAGTCACTTTTCTTCAAGAGAATATAAACAAAGCCAATCCCACAGTCTGGGCAGGATTAGTACTAATAATCCATTTCACCTCTGGCAGGGTCAGTTTGGCCTTTGGATTTCAGCCTGGTGCTGTGATTTTTTGTCGTGCAGCTCCAGATAGATGCTGATCTTTCTGCAGATGACTGTTGTGTACAACATTGCTTTTGTGGATTTTTAGGGATCCCACTCTGAGGGCTTTTACTTCAGGCTGGGCCCTATAGGAAGCTGGTGCAAAGGCAAGGCAACAATGTATTTTGCCCTTCTCGAGGGAAAGATTAGACCCTAAGTCAGTCTTGGTGTTTGGCAGTTGGTGTTTCAGCTCTGCTAGAAACAACATTAAATGATCACAGAATGAAAAAAGAATGAACGCTAAGATAACACCCTGTCTTTGGGGACACACTGGGAGCTTTCTCTGCTTTGAATTTTCTTAGGAAATGACAGAAAAAGGGATATCACATCCTGTCCTTGAACTTTTCAGAACCAAAAAGTTGACTGGTTTAAGAGCAACTCTTTCGTCGTGGTGTACTTTAGTTCGGTTGCTTACAAGAAGTGTGTCATTAAACAGATACTGATGTTAGTGATGGCAGGATGCTGGCAAGAACATTACCAAATATTAAATTAATGGTAATTGTGTTTAGGTCTCCTCGATACATTGAGGAAGTCTCTTTTAGATTGCTGGTAAGTACTTTTACTTGTTAGTATGGAAGTAGATCTTCTGTGTATCTGTGTGGGTGTTTTGTTAAATTGAAACACTGGAAGGATATGAGAGGGACACACTTGGAGATTTTCCAGACAGACTCATCCTCTTTTCACAGAGATTATTCATGAGACTTGAAAGCACACATTTATTGTATAATAACTGCAGAAAATAATTGAAGACAAAATCCCAGAATATGCTGAGTTGGAAGGGACCCACAAGGAGTCTAACCCTTAGCCCTGCACAGGACCATCCCCAAGAGTCACACCATGGGCCTGAGAGTATCACTCAAACACTTCTTGAACTCTGTCAGGCCTATGCTGTGGCCGCTTCTCTGAGGAACCTGTTCTGGTACTCAACCACCCTCTGGGTGAAGAACCTTTTTCTAATATCCAACCTAAACCTCCCCTGACACAACTTCAGGCCATTCCCTTGGGTCCTGTCAGTGGTCACCATAGAGAAGAGATCAGTGCCTGCCTTTCCTCTTCCACTCACGAGGAAGTTGCGACTGCAATGAGGTCTCCCAAACCTCACAGTATTCAGGGTGAGGCCTCACCAGTGCAGAGCAGAGTGGGACAATCCCCTCCCTTGTCTGGCTGACGATTCTTTGCCTGATGCCTCCCAGGACACAGTTGGCCCTCCTGGCTGCCAGGGCACTGCTGACTCATATTCAACTTGCTGTTGACCAGGACCCCCAGGTCCCTTTCCGTGGCACTGCTTTCCAGATCTGGAAAGTCTGTCCATACATCTGGGGTTGCCCCATCCCAGGTGCAGAATCCAGGACTTTCCCATGTTGAACTTCATGTGGTTGATGATTGCCCAGTCCTCTAATTTATCAAGGGCCTCCCTGCCTTCAAGGGAGTCAATAGCTCACCACTTTTCTTTACCATGTTACCTCCCAGAAGTTTATCTGAAGAACCTCTGGTTCTGATTTTAACTCTTGAGTTCTGATGACAAAGTTACTGATGAAACTGTACTCTTTGTAGCAGCTTTCTAATTATTCCTCATGTTTGCAGGTGATCTACCTTGATACTTCTTGAGTTTTTGAAACCAATGGAAACATTTTCTCATACAGTATTTGTCACATTTTAAAATCTGGCAGCTTTCTACAGTGTGGGCTGCCATCAAGAAGAGACAGTGAGGAAGCTTGAATGTAAACACTCCTTTGGTCTTGGAAAATATAAAAGCATTTGAGATCATTTGGGAGAAGAATTATCCACAAAATGATCCAATACTAGAAGAACCCATCTGTTAAGTTCAAGCTTGGTCCATGCTGGAAACATTGTGTAAGAAACAGATGCACTTTTTTGCCAGATTATCTGTCATAGTTTCCATAGTACGTATGATTCCAGGGGGAATTATGAGCCAAATATCAAAGGATAAATTGCTTATGAGTTTATTGCCTCAATAAATAATTTTTGATTGTGAGATATGTACCAAGTGTCTTTAGCTCTTGCTGTAATACTACTTTCTCCCTGGTGTGAGGGTCCTGGTTTCATTTCGTTGATTGACTGCGCCTGTAAGGCTCAGCTTGCAAGTGGCCTGTTTTGCTGGAAAGAAACACCTCTTCAGATAGCTGTCATAGCTCTTACCCCATTGTTGCAAGAATCAAATGCCATGTTTGAGGGAACATGCTGTATCTGCAAGCATCATATCTGCCCTTTAGCCTCATCACAGGCTGGCTTTTTTCTGTTACTTTCAGAGTGTCTATGGGGTTTGCACATGAATAGGAAGAGTTGACAGGAGTGTTCTCCTCAACAAGCTCTATGGACCAGATAACTCCTGGGTAAAGCAGCGTTGGTGGCATTTATTGCATATAGTGGCCCCAGTGGCCAGTCATGTTTGGTGGAAGGCCTCTGGTCTGCAATCTGACATGGAATCTCAAGGTCTTGTTTTACGGCTTAGGGTAGATGTGGAACTACTGTTTCCCGTCAGATGAGCGAAAGACTTTTGCAAAGTCAAGTGCAAAACACTGTGCTTATTTATGAGGTATCAAGGGCACATCCCCTTGTTAGCAGATGAATTGTTTGTTAGGCAACGGGTCTGCATAGGAAGATGCAGTGATTATTGTTGCCTTGCATTTAATCTGTGGTTCAGAGTGGCATGTGTTGTAAGGGAAGCAAACACTATAACAGTGAGCATAAACAGGACTGCTGTATACAAGGCTTGCAAAGTAACCTGCCTACACTACTTAGCTCTGCTGAAACTTTAGCAAAAAAGTATCATGTCCATTTTTGGGCATCCCTCATCAAGAAACATGTGGGCCATCTTGTAGTAGTAGTTCTGATCTACCAGAAGTTTACAGACTGCTATATATCAAAAAAGTCTGAAAGGAGTGGGATTATTTAATTTACAGAAAAGATGTGAGAGAGACACTCCAAATTGTTTTAATATAACCACAGGCAAAGAGGCAATATAATTCTCTGCATCCACAGGAAATAAGACTCCACAAAATAGAATGAAAGGGAAACATGTAAACATCAGTATTTCTCTGATAGTGAGGATAGTGAAGAAGTGAAATAGATTGCCTAACCTTTTTGTTACTTCCCAGGTAAAGCAATTTCATGGCTTTGGTAGGTAGCAATGTCTTGGAATAGCTCAGCTGTAGCTGATCATGTCTGTCAGGATTTTCCACCTGTGTCTTCAGTGACTCTTAATGTTTGTGTACAGCTGGGCACAAGGGTTTATACAGTGATAAGAAGCAAGTAGAGAAGATGACAATGTGTTGTTCTAGAAAGTGGAAGTGTGTGTAGGTCTCCAATGGCTAGATTTAGTTGGTGAATTCTACTGTAAAGTGGGATACATCTCCTGTACTTTTTAAATCCCCCAAAAATTCATGACAGAATTTGCCATAAACTGTCAAGTGAAAGAATCAAAGACTGCATTAAGTCCTCTGTTGACATTCTACTTTGCATAGATGATATAGCAATTAACAGTCCTGCACATTCTCTGATGTGTGCATGGTCCACATATCCAGACACCTGAGAGATGTGTAGGATTATTGCAAATCCCTCATGAGAGGAAAAAGACAACTCAGAACTACTGGCCTGAGTGCATCTTAATTCCATGCTTTTTCAAATATGACGAGATGTTTCTTGGACACAGCAGTGCAGCTGCAACTGCACGTGAGTTAGTTTAGCTGTTGTAGCAAGACTTTTTTTTTCTACTTGCTAACTCATACATGATGTGGCACATGGAGCTGAAAATTGCTCATTCTGTATAGTCATTAAAATAATGAGCAACATCTTTGCAAGGATGGTGGGTAGCATAGTTTGCCTTGGTTTGACCAGAAATGCAGTTCTGACATCCATGGTATGTCTCAAAGAGCACTAGCTCTGGCTCCCAACAGCTCAGCCCCACAGCAGGGCTCTAGCCCAAGCTCTTGGGAGTGAAAAACAAGGAGCAGAAACCTTCTCTGCCTTTACTGTGCAGTATGGCCAAGTTCTTCAGTTGACATTGCTTCTTTGCTGTGGTTGATATGGTAAGGAGCAGGAAGATGTGTATGTTGGCCAAACCAATGCCCAAATGCATAAATGGAGATGAACTTACAGAAAGTACCCAAACTAATTTGAGTGGAAGAAGTTCTTCTGTGGGTGACAGATTTGGCTTATATGATTGCTGTTTTCATTTTCCCACTAGTCCTTTTCTTCCAAATTTGTGAAATAAATATTTTTTAAAATGGTCTGCAAAAAGTGTACAAACAGTTGGTATTAGATTTTCTTTCTTTTTTTTATCTACCCTTCTCTCTCCTTTTTTCATAGTTTGGATCACTTGAGAAAGTTGGGTTAGGATAACACTGGGCAAACAGTTAAAGTACCAAAACTGAGAAGATGGTAAATTTAGGTAGGAGTGTTATATGAACTGTTGAAAATATTAAGTGGATAAACTGTATTTGGCAATAATAGTAGTTCTTGTACTCTTCTGGTCACTTTTGAATAACAATCAAATTATAAAAATAACTTTGTCCTTGGTGACATAAATAAAATCTGTAACTTGCTTTATTGAAAGGAACAATCAGTATTGAAGAAACTTCATTCTACCTATTCTAACCTCCTGTTAGAGGACAAAGACCACAATTTATAGAAGCTAGTCCAGAGATGAATAGAAACAAAAGTCATGAAGTCTGTGGAAGTAACAAATATGGGTTAAATATGGCTGCTGAAAGGAGACAAAAGAAGAAAAAAGAATTCCACCCTTGTTTCTGTTGGGAGATTTTAAATACAAATCTTTCAGGGAAAGACAAATTTGGCTCTTTAATCAAGATCTTACCTAAAGTGTACTTGCTCATAGAGAGAATACCAGAGCAAAGGAAGTAGTGGGTAGACAGCTTCGTAGGACAGAGAGGTTTCTCTTTTTCTAAATTACATTTATATTAATTCAGCAGTGTGGAAAGGCACTGTGCATTGTGTCTTGAGATTCCCTTTGCACATGCATAGGGATGAGCGTGGGCAGCCCTGTCCATTGTGCATGCCAAGAGGTGGGACAGGAATGCACGGCTCCTCTTAGTTGTGTGGGAGCCAGCTTGGGCATGCTCAGGCCTCTCAGTTTCAAGTGGATTTCTCTGGAATAAGTACAAAAGAAGAAAGGTGCTGTGCAACATAAGCAGCCCTCACCTTGGGAAGGTTTTATTCTCCTTACCCGGAGAGGGCTTTACTGAAGACAAGACAGTTTTTGGATTTTTTATTTTGAGGGAGTCGAGGTGGAAATAGGAAGGTTTGGGGTTTGGTTTTTTTTTCTTAGAAGGATCAGTCAGGGCAGGTTCCTGTCCTCATCCTTCAGCTGTGAAAATGTTCAAGCTTAGGGTAAGACCTGGGGCAAAATGTGATGGTAACATGAGAACTGAACTTCACAATAGGGTGGTTGTGATATGCCAGAAGTACAGGGTTCGCTGTCCTAAGTGTTTGTGAGCCTGATGTGTGCTAGGACTGGTTTGTGCACATAAGGGCTGTCTATTTAAGAGATTAACAACAGCATTTCTGGAAATGAGAGGTGGAGAAAATGTATTGGGAAGGACAGAATAATCAAAGAAACGGAACTCAGGGATCATGGTCTAAGACTTATAATCAAACCAGATTAAAATAAAACCCTTAACAACATCAGAAAATCTTGTTAGTTTGTTATCCTGTAATCTAACCCTCTACCTGTAAATATTTATTTATATGGATTCTTGAATAACAACTAGATTAATCTTTTTCCTTCTGACCACCTGCTTTTAAACACTGTAGAAGGGAGGGGAAAAGGGAGATTGTTGAGATTTTTTCCCATTCCTGTTGTATTTCCTACTAGTGCTGCTGAGTTGCTGTCTAAACCATGACCCAAAATATTCCCCAACCCATCAGATGTGTGTGCACACCACTTACATAACTTCATGCCAAAGGAGATGTAACCTGAGTTTGTACTTTCTTTCCTCACTCCCTGCACTTCGGTTTTACTGGAAAGAAACTGGCAGAATGGTCATGGTACAGAATAGTACACGGATTGGGAAAAAGAGACAATTTGGTGGTGGGATTTTTGGGATTCAGTGCAGAGCCTAGGTATCTTGTTCATGTGCAGCAGACAATAACATCTGCTCTCTTGCATTTTTTTCTGACACCTCCAGCATACTTCATCGAGGTGTACTTGTAAGCATGTGGCTCACTTCACTGGGACTGCTCAGGTGCTTGAACATCCCAAGTTTTGCTAGAACTCAAATGTGCTTTCAGATCTGGAAGTTGTGACTTACTTTATATCCGGTTTTATTTCTGCATTTCTGTCTGTTTTGCATATAATGACCATGTGTTTTTACTATATTCGTCTATCCCTTCGAATTTATATTATTCTTTGTAGAGAGGTAAATGATTCAACATTGCCAAACCCAGTAGAATGAATTAAATTACGCTGAAATTTCCATTTTTATGGCAATCTTCATTCTGAAAGTCTGAGACAGGACTGTTCCTAAGAAGGGGCAGTTTTGCACATCAGCAGACTAGCTTTGACGGCTGTCTCAGGAAATTGGTTTTACTCTGTAGATTTGGATCAATAATGTATGCGAGATGTTTACTTCATTGTAACAACTTCCTACAATCATCAGGTACTACATCTCTAGGTACTAATGCCACCCAGTGGAGAAGAGGAATATGGTTAGCTTCCGAGGAGACCAAAAAAAAAAGGCAAATAAGAATTTCTTGCTAGTAAAGATGCAAAGCCACTAATTTTTAGAAAAAGTTAAGATTTTTTCCTTATTAATTGTCTTGCTACTCTTATTTCTAACTTTTTACTAATATATCTAAAATTTTAATTTTTCCTAGTAATTTTTTTCTTATTATTAATGTAATCTGTATTTTAAAATGACACAAAAATTGTGCTGAAATAGTTCATAGACTGTATGAGACTCCATTATTTAAAAAATTCGTTTTCCATTAAAAATGATGAATATGTTATGTTGAAATGATTTTTATATACTTCATGATTCCTTACATGCAAAAGAGAAAATGAAACATGTTGAAAAACTTTCATTTCATTTTACTATCAATAATATATTTCTCACAGGAGAAAAAGCTCAATTTCTACATACTTGAACTCAAGAAAAGGTTTTCTGGCAGAAAACTAGAAAAATATGTGAGATTTTTTTCCTTGATATTCATAAATACTAGGTTCTGGTATCTTAAGATCTTATCAGGAATTAATTTGTTCTAAAATGACTGGTACACTATAATTAGGAACTTGCAGTCAGATTTTCCTTTAGGCATAGTCACATAACGTGCCGTCAATCTTGAAATTCTCAGGAAAGCGTGATTAACAACATTCACAAAAAAAGAAGCTTGACAAGTTGCAGCTCACAGAGGTGTAAAGCACCCTGTGTGTTGCCTGCCAGCTGACTGGCTGTTACCAAGCAGTACCTGGTATTTCGATCCGAAGGCTGCCAAGGCTCTTGCGGTGTCACGGGGTTTGCTGCATGCTGGTTGCTGAAGGCAACAAAGACACCAGGGAAGGAGCACAGGTGTGCTGAAGGTGGCACTGAGGTTCAATAGCTTTGGTTCATCCTTTACTGTTGCCTTCATCTGAAAGGGTGAGATTTTAGTTTAATGGCATCTGTCTGGTTTGCTACTGAAGTCACTCAAGCTGTGAGCCCTGGCTGAGCCCAAGCAGAGTAGCCCAGCCTGGCATCAGTATTGTCCCATCCCAAAGTGTTGCCTGTGTCCACTGTCTGCTCTCATGGGAAGAGTTCATTCAAGTCTGCTCCTGAGCTGCTGCAAAACAAAATAATTTTTTTTGTTATTGATTGCTTGGCAGGTGACAAGAGATCAAATTATTTTCACTAAATGTTTCTTGACAGTCTTACTATTGCTGCTGTGTTGCGAGGGAGACAGCATCCACCATGGCTCGCATCTGCACTGTTAGTCATATGCTGGTCTGGATCAATGCTGCCCAGATTTTGGAAAACTGAATCCTCCAAGGGAAACTGCAGCCCTCGCCAACTGAGCCAATTGATACTGAGGGGCCACGATGGCTGTGTATACCCGGCTTGTTTGGAGCTGTAGTTGCAGGCTCATGAAATACCACCCTATAGCGCATCTACGTTTTGACAGTCCCTCTGCATCAGTTTGGATTTTTCCATCACCAACCCATGTCCTGGGTTGGTGTCTTCAGTCCTACTGCAAGTCCGTGGTCCCTCCTGCTGTAGGCAATGGGTTCTGCAGGGCTGAGATAGGCAGAAGTTGCCCCGCTAGTGGGAGCCAGGCAGGCACAGTCATGGCCAAAAGAAAGCAGGCATGGACTGGCCTGGTCACTAAATTTCAGTTAGCAAACTACTTCCTGAGCAAACCCCAGAGGCTGATGATTTTTTTGGGTCCTCTACTTAAAAAGTTTTTCTGCCAATTTTTTTTTTTTTAGGTCCTTTGGTTTTGTTGCTTGCTTTTTTCATATTGCCTGTGGCCTCAGAGTCATGCCATAGCCATCAGATTTGCTCTGAAAGCTGCTTCTGTAAAGTTAGTGGGTGTATGTGAGGTTCTTTTAAAACAAAAAAGCTACAGTTTGCTATGTGATTTTTTTAATACATATGGGAATAGGGAGGCAAGTGGTGATTGGGAGTTAGAAAATTACACTTTCCTCTGAAGGTTGTCGATGACTGTTCTTTGTGGCAGAATAATGATTAATTCTTCAAAAATGATTCATTAAAAAGAGCTCGGCTGGGTGATTTTCCTTATTTCCTGCAGGGTTGTACATGGTGTTTTCCATTGACTCTGAAAGGAACAGTTAAGACATGATTACAGCATGTACCAATGGAGAAGTATTAATGTCAACTGACCAAAAAGCTGAGGTCTGTGCATCCGGAAGCGTGTCTTTTACAGCATGTTTGCTGGAAATGTAGTAATCATGGTTTGAAAATGTTTTGTTTAATCATTATTGAAGCTGTAGTTTTCAAGAAAGCTGATGATACAGATATAAACCTCACTGGATCCAGATTAGAGGAGTGCGTGTATGTAGCTTTGTAAAATAAAAGGAAACGTCATTCTTTTTTGTTTACGTGCAGGCATCCACAAGTTTATGCATCTTTAACTATCGTAGATGCTCTGGGTGCTGCGTGGGACATCTGTGATGCAATGAGTGTTCAGTGATTTCACTGATACAGAGCATGAGGACATGTGTGATGACTCACTTTCTCCCTCCTGCTTTCTTTTTCCATTAAGCCGAAACAAAGCCTAACAGTTTTTACCAGAATTTAAGGAAAGGTTCATACAGGCTCTAATAATTGAAGAGTTAGATATATTTCAATGCAAATTAAGTTTTCCTTGAGATTCCCTTAAGGGAAATAAGAATCCCTTGTTTCTTTAAATAAAGAAAAATGAACTAGTCAAAACACTTGAGAAATGCTACAGGGATTAAGGTTGCAGCAATGCCCATTTCTGATACATAGCTATAGCAAAGATGGCTTGTTTTGGGGGAAAAAAGGATAAAATTAAATGAAGAAAGTTCTGCTCTTCCAAACTCTAGTTTTTGTTCTCATTTACGGATATAAACAGACATTTCTATTTGATCACCTGATAACAACTGAAATGAAAAAAGAAAAATTCTTTTGGAAGGAAAAAGTAAAAAAAAAGTTGGAAGCCTTTACTGGGGAAGAAAAAGATGGGCACCTGCTACACTGTTCACTGTTATCTGTTTTAGTGAAAGTTTGTGATGGGCTAGTCTCTCTGTCAGGGTTTAGACTTTTCTGTCATTATTTTTCAATGCCCTCTTTTGATTATATCCATTTGGCTAAAATTGATAGAGTTTGGCTTAGCTTGCTATTTGATGGTGATTCTGATTCAGCTTTTTGGGAAGGAAGAACTCTTATTTCAGGGACCACATGAGGGAGTGTTGTTCTGCATATCTGGCTGCAAGCAGCTCTCTTGCTAGCATGGGCACTTAAGCTCTGAGGTTTTTTACCCTGTTAAAGGAAAATATTTTCTTCAGCAGTTCTCAACTTTCTCTAGGCTGATGTAGTTTCTCAACAACTCCAAACTTTTTTTTTTTTTTCAGTGAACAATATTTGGAATTTATTGCTTAATAATGGCTCATGAGCTTTCCAGCCTGTGTACCAGCCGTGCTGGGAGTGTGCATGTTGTGGGAGCGTGAGTGGGGGGAAAGCAGGCAGGATTGCTTTATGTACTTTCTGCTTCCCTCTTTCCCTGCCTGTAGAAGCACAAATTCAGTTAGAGCTTACCTGAAAAAAGCTCTACCTCTAATTTACTAGTTCATGTTATAGGATCCGATATGCTGGAAGTGTTTGTCAAACACCATTTATTTTGCACTTTAGATTTCTGTATGTAATCTTCTCAGAGCATCAACCTTTTTGCTTCACAAAGAGGTGGTTTGCTTTAAAGCTTGCATAGACTAATTTTTTGCAGCTGCATTGTTGGCAGTCCTCAAACTGGCATCCTACATGAATTAAATCTAAATGCTTGGTAGCTGCTTGCTCATTAGTTCCTTGACTCTTTTCCAGTGCTTGAAGCAGCCAGGATGGCCTTTCTCCTTGAAGTGGTGCAGTCTTAAGCCCTGAGACATGAAGTCAGGACTGGAGCTGATGTCCATGTTTGCATGTCCCATAGGACTGATGGGTGCTGGATACTGCCAGGGCTTGTAACTGTGCAGGTGTTAAAATGAAGTCTCTGAGGTGGATGCACCCAGTATCTACTTTTCCCTTGAAGAACTGGAACCTATTTTTTGGATGAAATGCTACCATTCATCAAAAGTGAAACGTGAAGAGCCCCTCAGAGAGCATGGCAGTCACTTGCCAATCAATTTGGAGAGGAACGTTATCTGTGAGGGATGCTCACAGGAGGAGACCCCTGAGTGGACAGTCCTTTTGAAAGCACTCTTTTATGAGTCTCTCCAGTAGTGTGATCTCTCTTTGCAGTGCATTTCAACAGGTGTATTTCAGCTACTTTTCCTAGCTACATATGGCCTAACACTTTGTTGGTTAGAAGAATGTACCTTTCTGTTAGCACCCTACTGACAAATTTTCCCAAGTGGCCTCTATGCTGGAGATTGAAATATGTTATCTTTTATTTCTTACAGTATCTTGTCCATGCATTTCTCTTCATGAAACTTAAGAGGTCATGATTCAAAGGTTTCAAGCAAGGCTGCAAGCAGTTCAAAGTCCTGGTATACTTAAGACACTCTAATGTGTCATGGTCATACAGAAAACTATCAGTTTGGCAATACACTTCAGTTTGGCCTGTGGGAATTAAGACAAGGAAAGTATTCTGTTTGACAAGAGTAATAAATGACCAAGTAACTCTCTCAGGACTCCCTAAATATCTCCAAATAGTTCCAGGAAACATTTGGTTCATCACATCCGAGAGATGCAAAATCTGACTTGTGGATTTAGCTTCTTGGAGCAATCTCAGAGGAGCAAACGGTAACACAGGGCTGTGTATAGTGGTATAATTTAAACCTACAGAGGAACACAGATGATGAGTTGCACCTCTGATTACAAGATCAAGTACTCTAGTGCCCTGCAAAATGGAGTAAACACTCCACACTGGAATATCCATTTCAATCAGCCAACTTGCAGATTGTTTCCACTATACTCAGTCCCGCAGGAGATAAAATCTTCCTTGCTGTGACTTAGTTCTCTTCTTCTCAAGTTTAAAAATGTTCAGATTTTGTGGAACAAATGCTTCTGTTTTCTGAATCCAGCAAATGCATTTTTAACTGTATGTGCAAAAACCTTTATATAATTCTGGTCAATATGCAAATTACAATATGCCAGTTTTCTCTGTTCTTTATACTTAACTTTTCCTTTTCCATTTTTCTTCTCTCTTTCCCTATGCAAAAGTATATTTCCTGTCTAGCAAAGCATTTCCCAGTACAACTGCCCTTGCCATTTAAGTGGCAATACTAATGTATCAATGACCTATTTCCTTGACAAATTCCACTTTTTCTCCCAGAGATGGCCTCTACAACTGCCCAAAATTTTCAAAAGTCTCTGCAGTTCCTGTTCTTTTATATTATTCAGGATATTGGGTAAACTGCTGCAAACAATTCCCCTCTGAGAAACAGAAAGTTGGGAGGCATGGCTTTGCCATCTAACCAATGATCTTCCAAAAACACACAGTTGCACAGTTGCACATCTCCTCTGCATTCTGTTACATCTCTTCTTCTTGTTGGCCAAGTATTCAGCAAGAGACCCCATAAGCCAGGAAAGCTGAGTGTATGTTAGGCCTCTGGTTATGAGAAGGATTTTAACCTTCTGCCCAGCTTCTTGGCAAGATACAGGAAATACTGCCTTGTAGCAGGTCAAATGCACCTGACAACAGCAGTGATAATGAATTTATCAACACCACTATCAACCCAACTGCTGGATGCAGGGATAGATCCCTTCCAGCTGGAGCTCACAACATACTTTTTGTGCTGAGGGGTGCTCCCAGGTTATATATCTGCCATAGAACATGGGTGTGAGCCCTGGAGCAACTTGTAAGATTAACGTCTTTGTAATCCTCCAGTGCTGCTGTCACTGCTGTTCTTCAGCATTCTCCATCACTGTGCAGTCCTGCTGGTCATTCTGCTCAGTTAAGGGCCATGTGGGATGTGTGCTGCCAAAGTCCTGTGTGCTGCCAAAGTCCATTCTTTTGTCACAAACCATATCACAGCAGTAGCAACATCCCCAAGAAGTTATATATATACAGGCATATATGTGGAAATTTTTGGGTGAATCATATAATGATATCTGTTGGTTCACAGAAATTTCTGTTTATTTCTGCCATTTCTGGGAGAATATCTTTTTCTTATATTCACAAAATCACAGAATGGGTAAGGTGGAAGGGACCACAGTGGGTCATCTGGTCCAACCTCCCTGCTCAAGCAGGGTCATCCTAGAGCTCATTGCACAGGATTGCATCTAGATAGTTCTTGAATATCTCCAGTGAGAGAGACTCCACAACCTCTCTGGGCATCTTTTCCAGTGCTCAGTCACCTGCACAGTAAAGAAGTTCTTCCTCATGTTCAGGTGGAACTTCCTGTGCATCAGTTTCTGCCCATTGTCTCTTGTCCTATTGCTCAGCATCAACCAAGAAGAGCCTGGCTCCATTCTCTTGGCACCCCCCCTTTAGGTGCTGATATACATTGATGAAGTTCCCTCTTAGTTAATGCTTCTCGAGGCTGAACAGGCCCAAATCCTTCTGCCTAAAAGAGATACTTCAGTCTCTTGATCAACTTCATAGCTCTCTGCTGGACCTGCTCCAGGAACTTTATGTCTCCCTTGTCCTGAGGAGCCCAGAACTAGGCACAGCACTCCAGGTGTGGCCTCACCAAGGCTGAGTAGAGGGGCAGGATCACCTTCCTCCACCTGCTGGCAATGCTCTTCCTAATGCACCCAGGGACTCCATTGTGGAGGCCACAAGGGCACACTGCTGGCTCATGGACAGCTTGTTGTCCACCAGGATGCCCCAGTTCCTTCTCCACAGAGCTGCTTTCCAGCAGGTCACCCCCAGCTTGTATTGGTGCCTGAGATTATTCCTCCCCAGGTGCAGGACCCTGCATTTGCCTTTGATGAATTTCAGAAGGTTCTTCTCTGCCCATCTCTCCAACCTACCGAGGTCCCTTTGAAGGGCTGCACAGCCCTCTGGGGTATCGGTCACTCCTCCCAGCTTTGCATCATCAGCAAACTTGCTGAGGAGGCATCTGCCCCCCAGTCCAAGTCACTGATGAACAAGTTAAACAATACTGGGTCCAGTATAGAACTCTGGGGGACATCACTAGTGACAGGCCTTCAATTAGACTCTGTGCCACTGATTGCGATGCTCTGGGATCTGCCACTCAGCCAGTTCTCAATCCACCCCACTGTCCACTCATCCAATCCATTATGTAACACATAATGAAGATGCTAGCTAAAAGTTACTGTTCTGATGCTGGGTGGGATGTTGAGGAATACTGGGCAGCAGATTTTATCATGAGTGAAAGAAAGAAAGAAAGAAAGAAGTTTTTTGAGAGGACATAATTGATTCCTGCAGGATATCAGGAGGGACAAGAGTACAGATAAAAAACTTTTAAATTTCACAGTAAGTGGACACATACTTGCCCCTAGTATTTCCCTTCTTAGCGTATTTAAGTCTTAGCAGTACTGTCGTTTCAAACCTCCACCTCCATCAATATGGCCTGCTGGCCACGCTGCTTTTGATACAGCCCAGTTCATAACTGGCTTTCTGGGCTGCAAGCACAGGTCATGTTGAGGTTCCCATCAACCAACACCACCAAGTCCTTCTCCTCAGGTCTGCCCCCAGTCCATTCTCCACATAGCCTATATTTCTGCTTGGGATTGCTCTGACCCAGGTGCAAGACCTTGCACTTGGAATTGTTGAACTTCATGAGGTTCACATGGGCCCGCTTCTCCAGCCTGTCCGGGTCCCTTCCAGTGTGTCAACTACACCACGCAGCCAAGTATCATGGGCAAACTTGCTGAGGGTGCACTGGATCTCACTGTCCCTGTCACCAGTATTAAATACTGCCGGTCTCAATACCATCCCCTGAGGGACGACACTCATGGCATGTATTATGATCTTTGTGAAACTATTACTTTACATGTGTATTATTTACATTTTTTATTTGAAAAAGAGTTACTCCACTGTACAAAATATGACCAAGACTTCATGTGTAATTTTAGTTGTTCATATTCAGGTACAACGACCTATGGCTGAAGTGGATCCAAGTAAGTGCTGCTAAAATCAAGGAGGAGGAAGATCAAAAGATTTTAGAATGCTTAGCCTCACAAAAGAAGGACATTGAGAAGGCGGTAGGATTATCCTTTCTTAGTAGGGACCAAATACTAGGGATGAAATGGAAGAGCTATTTAAGCTAAAGATTTAAAGGGCTATAATGTGGCACTGAATAACCTTAGGACAGAAATTAGAAGGTGGTTTCCAACCATCAAAGCAGTGAGACTCTGAGACTCTTCAGAGTGAAAGTAATGGGAGTAAAGGCAACAGGTGTATGAAAAGACTAGTCTCCTCAGAAAGCAGTATTTGCCTGAGCAAATACTGCCATAGTTGTCAATACCCACGACTCTTGTCTCAGAGGCATCTTCCAGTCCCTGAACCGCAGGTTTTGTAGCAATAGGCCAAGCCTGGTTTACTTCTGGACATACCTTTTTTTTAATTATTATTTATTTTCACACAACAGGATGAATAGATATCCAGAAAAGCCACCAGGCACGGACAGCATACACTCCAAATGTATGCTTTAAATAGGCTGTAAGGATTGCCAGATCTGTGGCTTTGACTTCAGATGCCGAAGCATTTTGGTAGTGTGCTCAGTAGCAACATCTCCGGGTGTAAGACCCTCCTTCTCACTGTCTTGATTATCAGTGGCAACTCTCTAGGGGGCAGAGGCAGTCAGGTGTGAGATGGAGTTAGGGACAAAGCTTGAGAGTCCCCAGGTAGGTGGGGACTGAAACTCTGAACTCTGTTTTAGAATAGCGCTCTCCTGAAATGACTACATGATGAGCATGTTTTGAGAAGCCTGCAGAAAGGAGGGTTTACATAAAAAAGGCATTCAGTCTGGACAGCCATCAGTTAGGAGAAAAAAAAGGTCTGTGACTACCTGGCATGTGTAAAAATGGTACAAAATAAACACATGCTGGTTCTGTTGGGCTTTGTCTTCCTTTTTTTTTCCTATTTAATCACAAATAAAATGTTCCTTTAGTTATGCCGAAGTTCTTTTTCCTGCAGCTTCCTCTTCTTTATTCTTGACTTTGATTCTTGAAAAATACTGTTGTAGGAATTTAGTGGTTTTGGTAGAAGGGTGAAGCATTATTGTGACTGAGTGTGAACTACTGTTTTTGGATGATTAGCTAATCCTGAAAAAAGAAACAAAAGAGGCAAGTGAACAACAGAGCAAATGTAACTCTAGAGAGCATCAGAGATTGTAAGGAGGCTCTCATAAGCCAGTCTCCATGGTACACTGCATACATTTCCATGGTCTTGTTTATACAAAGAAGTATTGAGCAGGCAGTTTAGCTGTTTTCCTTCCTCTCTCTAGGCAGTCTTACATTAGAAGATTTTAATAATGCAATTACCATTGTAGCTGTTTAGTACACCTACATATTACCTGACATTCTCCCACCTCTTCCCTAACACAGGAGGCATACCACAAGAGTGATGCTGGAGAAGAAGCTGTTTAGAGATTTCCCCTTCTCCCTGCTCCTCACAGCAAGAATAAGCCTGACTCCATTTTGAGGGAGAGGAGCTGCTCAAAGGACAGGAAGGGTAGTCAGGAAATGACAAGCCTGTTTGAAGGATTGGTACAATATCGCAGAAGAGATTGGGTAAGAGGGGGATTAGAAGAGACGAAGGTGATGGCAGGGGAGCAGTAGAAATGGAAAGGTATCCTAAGCCTGACTTCCACTGACTCTTTTTGTCTCCAGTAAGGACATTGGATGGATAGAGGAGGCAAATGATGCAGCTGGGCTTAGCCATCTTCCTTCTGCACTCATGGTTTTACTGCCTCATGGTTTTACTGCCCATTTTAGGGGAACAGCTGTGACTGACCAGAACACTGACTGGCACATCATGTTTCACCACCTGGAGCCAAGGATCAGCCTGAGAATGTGCCAGGTCTTTCCAGCAGGTCTTTGGTGCTGCCCCTGTTCCTTCACATACTGTCATGTCCTGACCCAGCAAGAAGCAGCATGTACTAGTTAAAACCAAACTTGAATACAGCTTTTAAGATACATTACTGTTTGGGAAATGGGATGGATGTGTTAAAGGGCTGTCAAATATACAAATTAACAGTGTGTCACAGATACTCAGCAGCAGTTCTGTAATTGGGGTCTCATGGTCTCGTGGACAAAAATCAGTTACCTAGATGAGCTCCTTCTTCCCTAGCCATGAGGGAATATGCATCAAAAGGCTGTGCCAGTAACAGAGATGCCTAATCTAAAGGCCTTGAAGGGTTTGTGAGAAGGGTCATGTGAATCTGAAAGTTGGTGGCAAGTATCCTGCCTGTGGGACTTGCACTTGCTGAGACATGTTTATGTAGGTGGAAGTTGTTTGTCCAGATGGCATTCAAATATCTTTGCTCTGCATTCCCTTGTAGCAGTAAAAGAAATGCATGTGGATCATGTTCAGGAAGTTGGCCCTCTTTATTTTTTAAAAGCCTAAATATTTATGGTTTTCTTTCTGGGTGAAAGAAAACCAGGTGAAACTGCATGAAAGTCCATCTATCAAGAGGAATTTAATGACCTGACTCATCCTGTTGACGGCGAGGAGAGCTCTGTGGTTACAACCCAAGGCTGAGGCCAGCTCTGTGCTCCAGTACTTTGCCAAGGCAGCTGGGTCACATCTGCGGTGTGAAGCTGTGAGAGCCTTGACACCCGTGGCTTTTCCTGGCAGGAGTGCCTCGTGTGCAGGTAGTCCCTCTGGCAAAGCTGCATGCAGCCTGCTGGGTGTTTCTTTAGAAGGGTGGAGGTTTCCTATACAACAAAACATGGTACTGCTGAAATGAGGGTATCCCAGCCAGAGACAGGTTTAACAGATGAGCCTTCCCATGTGAGTAAAATATTTGGGAGCCTTGGGATAGAGATATCTAGAAAAGTGACTTGGCAGATTCCCTGTATATTCATGAGTAGGTTGTAGCAGGGCCTCTGGGATACGTAGTAGCTTTCCCATCGGCATGCTCTTATACCGCTGTCCCTCTTGATACTCCACTGCTACATGATAGGGCTGCAGCACTCAAAAACTCAGTTTGTCAATGAAAAATTGCATTTGTTTTCAAGCTCTGGAGACATTAAAGAATAGTCATAGGTGATTTTGTTCACCCAGCTTGAAGCATCTTTAAAAAGGCATGAATTACTGCATGCTTTCCGGAAAAGGTGGTCTGCAAGAAATCACCTCATTTAAAATCCTTTCAGTTTTTCAAAAGCGAGTAGCAATTTTTGACATCTAATTTATTTCTTAATATAGAAAGCACTGTAAAAATGCCAGCACTTTTAATGTCTGCCACTGGACTGGATACAGTAGGGTTTATATGCTGTAGCAGATGAAGCAGAATTAGCATTTTATAGTGTTAAACCATGGCTCTTTTCAGCGAGGTTATTCTGTATGTTTCCTTCTTTGTGCCTCCAACAAAAACATTGTAAAGTGTGGGCTGCGAGGGCAGGGAATACTAAGAATGCTATGAATGCTTTTTCACACTGCTTGAAAGAGAATTGGCTTGAAAACTTAAGCCGCAGAATGGTTTCTTGCTGAATACTGGTTAAAGGGATGTAGGTTTAGTGTTTGGGGAACACATCTTTGAAATACTTTTGTGAGGTAAAGGATGATGGCAGAGGCCACTGCAAGTTCAAAACCAAAGGGACTGTGGAAACCAAAGTTTAAATCCAGAAATTACATGTAGTACTGGAGTCAAACATGTGGCAGTGAAATACCACTTATTAATCATGTACTGAAAAATAAGTATTTTGCCAGTGAATTTGAAATGAGATAATCCAAAATATAAACAGACTGGTTTAAAATAATGACTAAAATAATATTAACTCTCCATAACTAAGGTATTTTTTCTAACTTCTAGTGTATTTTGGTCTTGTATTCTAATTCCTCCTGGAAGAAGAGTATTTCATTTGTCTGCTCACACACTTAAGGTAATGTCTCCTGAAATGCATTAGATAGACCCAACAAATTGTCTTAAAATGGCTGTCCACCAGTCCCCACCCTCAGTTCCTTGCCTGTTGCATCTCTTTCCTCACATAGCTTCTATTTCATCTCCTGTTACTGTCTTTCCACAGTAGCATGTAAAGGGTGAAAGACAAGTCTTCCTTTTGAGAACTCTTTCCAGCTTAATTCACAACATACTGCTCCTCATCTCCTCTAGGTTTAGGATGAGAAGCCTGTTGTATTTTGCTTCCTCCAGCTGGGGAAGCAGAAACCTGACAGAAGATAAAGGTACAAGTGAAAATCAGTCCAGTTCCAGCTGCACTGATTCCCAGTAGGTTACCAAGGGGAATTCTGACTGTGCTGTATCATGTATAGTCATGGTTTTCTCATGAGGTTTGCAGCCATGCACAAAATAATAGGCCTTATATGAATACAATGAATAATATATATTTTAAGGCTATCATAGGAGCAAAATAGGAGTGTCAGATAAGTACCAGAATGCTGAATAAATGATAATATCCTTTACATTCCAGTAAAGATTTGAAGTACTGGTAGAAAGGATTTTGAATGAGAAAAATTAAAAGTGTGTGGTGATATGGTTTTTAATTCACTCAGGAATCATCCATGTTCTTTCAAAATCTGTGCAAGTCCCGTATGTATTTAGCATCCTCCATTATTGTTGTCTTATATCATAGGTACTGCCTTTTTGGCTAAGGAGAACCATTTTCTAAAGTCATAATTCCTTAAGCAGTGAGAGAGATAAGAGAGGGGGAGTGATGACCTACCATAGGCAGTCATACCCTTTCGGAAAGAAATCAATTTCTCAGTAGGCGACAGGCCTGCTTGGTATCTGTCACTGCCCAAGCACTGGATGTTCTTCCATGTTTCATTGTTCTATAACCTCGTGGAAGAGTGACATTAAAAGGTTCCTAGTGGAATTCAGTTTAAAAAAGTGTGAAACTGAAGAAATTGGCACTGATGTGGTCTTTCCTAAGGGAGCAAGCCCAGTTGCGAGCTGTGAAGGACAGACTTTTTAACTAGTAATCTTCTGTGCAGGATTAGAAAGACTAGACTGATTTTTCTTATATACTCACACAGATAAACATCTATACTATTGGAAAGGAGGCCTTTAAAATTTAGTCTCTTCTAGTTTAGACAGTACACTGTCCAAAGACTGCAAATAGTTGTCTGTGTTTGCTGCTCTCTTTCTCCTTAAGGGTTTGTGTGGGAATTAGGAGTTTGCGATGTTTTCTTTTTCCACTTGTTCCTCCTTAATCTCAACTACTTCCAGGAGAGTTGCAACATTACATACCTCTAAATTGGATGCATATGGATAACTTCAGTGGGATCAATTAAACTAGTTCACTATGTAGAAATCTGAAATATGTACATGTACATTTACAGTTCTTGAAGCATTACGTTGGCTAACTTTTCTGAACACAACAGTTCTACGTGCCAAAAAGGTTTGTTGTTTTGTTTTTTTATATATATACGTACAGTGGAAAATGACGGATACAATAAAACCTCCAATTGGGGTTCAGTGTGTTCTGGTAGTTTTGTGGTTGTTTTTCTCACAGAGACTTAATGATAGCTTGAAAGCACATTGCTGTGAAAATGGCACTGAATTGTTTGCACTTATCAGTTATTTTCTGCAGGTAGTTTTTTACAGTTTCTTGCCAGAGATTAGGATCATATGAGGAAAAGAGAGTTATTACTCTGCTGTCAAATTTGCACAGAAATGCACTTGCCACAATGCAACAGTGAATCACCTTTTAAGCCTGGCACAAGTGATAAAACTAAAACTCAGGGAAAACAGCATATTAAATGTGAGCATGTGTGGGACTGCAAAAATCCTTAACTAAGGACCAATCCTGGCTCACAGTACCCTTAAGTCACCTTACAAGTGGGTCAGACTGAGAGCTCACGTCTGCCAGAAGGGACTCACTCTTTCCTCACTTGATCTTCCCCACTGTGTCTTCCCCTTGAGGGGAGAGCTGTGGATATGGTCTGTCTGCATTCAGCAAAGCCTTTGACACCGTCTCCCATAGCATCCTCCTGAAAAAGCTGACAGCCCACGGCTTGGACAGGGGACTCTGCTAGGTTAGGAATTGGCTGGAGGGCCGGGTCCAGAGAGTGCTGGTGAACAGTGCTGCATCCAGTTGGCGGCCGGTCACCAGTGGTGTCCCCCAGGGATCAGTGTTGGGCCCAGTTCTGTTTAATATCTTTACTGATGTTCTGGATGAGGGAATTGAGTGTACCATTAGCAAATTTGCAGATGACCAAGTTTGGGGGGGAGTGTCAATCTGCTGGAGGGTGGGAGGGCTCTGCAGAGGGACCTGGATAAACTGGATAGGTGGGCTGAAGCCAATGGAATGAGATTCAACAAGGCCAACTCCAGGTCCTGCGCTTTGGCCACAACAACCCCATTCAGTGCTACAGAATGGGGACAGTGGCTGAAGAGAGGCCAGGCAGAAAGGGCCCTGGGAGTTTGGATTGACAGAAGCTGAACATGAGCCAACAGTGTGCCCAGGTGGCCAAGAAGGCCAATGGCATCCTGGCCTGGATCAGGAACAGTGTGGCCAGCAGGACCAGGGAAGTGATTCTGCCCCTGTACTCAGTGCTGGTGAGGCCACACCTGGAGTGCTGTGTCCAGTTCTGGGCCCCTCAGTTCAGGAAGGATATTGAGGGGCTGGAGCGGGTCCAGAGAAGAGCAACAAGGCTGGTGAAGAGACTGAAGCACAAGTCCTATGAGGAGAGGCTGAGGGAGCTGGGGCTGTTCAGCCTGGAGAAGAGGAGGCTCAGGGGAGACCTCATCACTCTCTCCAACTTCCTGAAGGGAGGTTATAGCCAGGTGGGGGTTGGTCTCTTTTCCCAAGCAACCAGCAGCAGGACAAGAGGGCATGGTCTTAAGCTCTACCAGGGGAGGTTTAGTTTGAATATTAGGAAGAAATTTTTTACAGAGAGAGTAATCAGGCACTGGAATGGGCTACTGAGGGAGGTGGTGGATTCTCCATCCCTGGATGTTTTTAAGATGAAACTGGATGTGGCACTTAGTGCCATGGTCTAGTAACCACAGCAATGTTGGATCAAGGGTTGGCTCTCTTGATGATCTTGGAGGTCTTTTCCAACCTGGTTGATTCTGTGATTCTATGATTCTATCAGGTCTTGGCATTTGTTTATAGGGAACCAGTTTGTCTCTCAAACCTAGGCAAGGTTTTACAAGGCTAAGACAAATAGCTATTTAACCCAAAGTGACCAAGACTTAATTTGACTTTCAGACTATTAACTGCTACTGAATCCTGAGGTACCATTTTTAGTCACTTTTCACTCAGAATTATCTGGGAAGCTCCAAGCTACCCCTTTGACGTTTTAAAAACTATAACTTGCTGTGCTTTCAGAGCCTGAAAACTTTCAGTATAAGGGACAGAAACCCCTTTGAGAATCTAAATTACTGGAACCAAAACTAATTATCACAGAGAAGTAGAATGTTTAGCCTTTATGTGCCCTTGAGGCCCGGATGTGAACCAGTCACATATGAACTTTGTTTTGTTGAGAATCTGGGATTATCATATTAGTCATCAAGGCTAAGATCATGGGGAAAACTAAGAGCTAAACTTGCACTTTCCCAGTGGAATTTGTATGTTGCTCATCTTTTTCTCCTTGTGGCAAGAAGGATACCATGTTTGGCTAACCACAGGCTTATGAACCATGAGAGTTTTGTGTCCGGGTGGACAGGTCACCAAGCAGGAGGGAACACTGTGCACTGCAGTGATTCTGATTCCATGTCCCTGTTTTTTCCCCACCAGCAGACTGACAGATCATCCCTCTCATAGAGTGTCAGGAGGCCATGCGATGACCTGGTTCACGCAGAGCTGCCATTCCAGTTAAAATGGAGCCAGTGCAAACCCATCTTAACATTTTAAATCTAGGTCAGCAGGACCTCATTCCTACCTTTACCTAGGAAAGGCTTTTGTGGGGCTTTTCCCTCTGCAGAATGTTCCTGCCACAAGCCTGGCATCAGTATGATGGTGGAGTGATTCAGATGAGCTCACAGATACAGAAAGGATCTGGCCCGCCCCTGAGGAGGCTTGTAATGATCTGTGCAACCAGAAATCAAACTCAGCATCAGGACTGGGGGACTGATAAGTCATGAGGATAAGTCATGCCTCCTTTTCAGTACTGAGAGGGACCCCAGAGAATGCAAGAGAGTGTCCCTTGGAGGGGGCCAGGAGAATCAAGTGCTTAGGACCCTTATCCAGCTCCTGACGAACTTCCCTGGCTGGAAGGTTGACTCCTCACTTGTGGCACTTCAGTTTCTGTGGCACATATCTCAGCTGATGAACCCTTGCTTGTTTGGTTTTGACATTCCAGTTCAGCATGGAGGTATGAGACAATAGGAAAGACAAAGAAACTGCACACCCCAATTTTATGGTCTGATAAGAATTAAAGGAGAGAGATTGCTCCCAATCCCAGGCAGATCTCCCAGTTTTGTGACACCAGGTTATCCAGAGGCCAAAGATAAGGCTACTGTCAGCCACCCTTCTTCCAGAATGGTTTACATCACCCTTGTGACTGCAGAGCTTTAAAAGAGGGCTGGGGAAAACAGGAGAAATTCATAGGGATTGTTATAATTAAAATTAGTGGGGACCTGCACTCACACCTTTTTAATAGGTCTTTGTTACACTTTCATTTTCTGAATCTGAACTCACTAGAGTCCTAACTTGAACTGTTGTTAACCCTAATTATTTGGGTCACATTTTGAGGGCCAAAGTTAGCGTTCGGGGAACTGAAGAACTGACATTAACTCTGTGGTGCTCTGGTGCAGGTGGTTGTTGTGTCAGCACCCCAGTGCTATGTCGTGCTGGTGCTTGGTGACATTTTCATTTTACCACAGGATCTTCTGTGGCTCTCTGGAAGACATTTCTTGGATGGGGAACAAATGCTTTCTATCCCAAGTTCTTGCTATGGTTTCCTTTCTCTGCAGAGGCTGCTGGGCAGGTCTGTGTTTGTAAATGGTGTCACCTGCAAACCTCCAGCAGATTATGGCAACGAGCATCCGGGAACAAGGGAGGCATAAACCAGACCTGCTGCTCAGGCTTTTACTCCTGCCGTAGCTCTTAATCCAGTATGCCAGGGCCCTGTGGGACACTGGGGACTCCCCCAGGCTGAGGACTCAGGACGGGGCCTGGCTGCCAGGGCCCATCTTCCCCCAGCCAGGAGAAGGGCAGCCGGGGGCACTGAGGCATTGAGTACCTTCCTTGGGGCCAGGGATGGGACAAGGCTGGGACAGGCAATGGGTACATTGCCTGTGGGCTTGGCTCAGCAGGGCCCGTGTCCAGGCAGGGCAGGGCTGTGAGGAGCTGGAGACGAGCCCAGCCCTGCTGCGGCATCACTGGGGGGCTGCTGTGGAGCTCCCCTCAAGTGCTGCAATCTTCCTGCTGAGGAAAGAACCACATTTCATTTAATTTCTTCTGGAGGCAGCATCTCCTTGTCTTTGGCACAGGGCTGGGCACAAGTATGTCTCATAAATCAGTGGTTCTGTGAATTGTTTTATTGGCAGGCTTTGTACTTTTGATATGTGCTTAGTTTTAGGATGTTTGTAGTTTTGCTGCTGTTGTCCTATCATTCAGCGTAGGCTAACTTAGACAAAAGCAAAATTTAGCATCAGGTAGAATTATGTGGCTAGATTTAATGTCAGAAATTTAATGTTAATATTTGTGTCTGCCATGTCCTACAGGATTAGGCATTTAATAAGGCAACAATGAACCTCATAGAAAACTGTTTCTGAATGTTCAAATCATAAAAATACAAAAGAAATACGCAAAAATGTTGGAGCTAACTGTTCCCTTAAATGGAAGTATGATGATATCTGAATAACAAATGCTGCACAAAAGCAAAACACCTGCAAAAAGGCTTCCTGGCTTCTCACAGACTTACCTGTTTGCTTTTGGAGGGCTGTTTACATGATGACTCTCGGATAACAGAACTGCTATTTGTGCTCTTCTTTGCACAGCACTATTAATATAATGTGACATGGACACCCTTAACTCAATTCTGAAGGGAGCCTAAGGTCCCTGTTTGCACTGCACCCATCAGACTGCTGAGGGGCCCTGGGTGTCCTGTAGGTGAAGATTACCATGTGACACCACTTCCTTAAGTGGGCTGATAGTCTGAGCTCTGGGAATCCACTTACAATAAAACTTCCAACCAGTGTTACAGTATTTTAAAATTAAGTCTGGTTAGGTTGCTGTTTCATGATTTAAAGCAATTTGTACTCTTTCTACTTCCTATATGTGCCCAGTAAAGACACAACTGCATAGCGAGTTGTTGGATAAGAGAACTGATCCAGCTGAAAACTCATCTTTTACTCCATTTTTGCCTCTGGCTGAATTTAGAGCAAGTCATTTCCTTTATCACACACTGACAAAATTTTTAGCATTGCAATGAGGAGGAGACTGGGAACATGAAGACAGAAGTGATAGGAAGGTGTGACCATCTCTTTAGGGAGCAGTTACACTAAAACTGGATTAAACAAATTGGGAAAACATCTCAATTTTTAGCTAGCATAAATATTTAGTAGCTCTTAGTGGGAGATAGGCAAACCTGTGCACAGAGGTACTCTTTCTTATAGCCAAACTGACATGCCTGTGTAAGCAACCTCTTGTGAAGAGATTGCAATTTAGTACAGTGATCTCATACTGCTCTGGGAAGGGAAGATAATTGAGAATTATTGCCTCCAAGTATGCAGCTGGAGAGGTGGAGGAACAGAGCAGTAAGAGCACTCAGTGATATGTTTCCGGTGACTGCTTCTCTTGCAGTGAATTTCCACTGTGTCCTGACACAGGACTGACAGCAGCATTTAAGTTGGCAGGACAGTTATGCAAAGTGTTAATGAAGCACCAAGACTCATGTTTTAGGCAGCCAAGAGAGGAGCCTTTCTCTGCTGCATCCCTTATGCCCTCCCTATTTCTACTCTCCCTCCAAGCATCATTGTTGGCAAGGGAATCTAGGAGCCTTTTGGCAGCAGGGAAAGATCAGTGAAGTGTCTAAGTTGAAGCAAATCATAGTGCTGCAAACATGATTATCATGACCATCATCCTCTTATCCTGAAGAATGATGGAGTTTTGTGGTCTCTGCCAATTCTCTCTCCCTTTCTGCAGATGTCTGAGTTTTCTGTGATCTCTATTTCAGATCCATATTTTGTCATGTGGGATGAGAGACATTCCTGGGTGCTGGCAGTAAGGCAGGAGCACATCTGCAAAGTGACAAGGCTCACGTAGTGATGGTGGAAATCACATGACAGAGGAGGGCAGGGAATCTCAGAATAAATTAGATTGGAAAAGACCTCTGAGGTCATTGAGTCCAACCTATGACCGAACACCACCATGTCAATTAGACCATGGCACTGAGTGACACATCCAGGCTTTCCTTAAACACCTTCAGGGATGGTAAACCCTAGGCAGTCTGTTCCAATATCTAATCACCCTTTCTGTGAAGAAATTCCTCCTAATGTCCAGCCTAAACCTCCTCTGGCTCAGCTTAAGACTGTGTCCTCTTGTCCTGTTGCTAGTCACCTGGAAAGGGGCCCCTGGTGGTCTAGTGGTTAGGTTGCAGCACTCTCACCGCTGCGACCCGGGTTCGATTCCCACTCAGGGTAAAACTCCCCCGGGCAGATGGAGCTCGACAGCCCTGTAAGGCCATCCATCTAAGAGAAGGTCACTCTAAACAAACCTACGTCCTGAGGACCTCGCTGCCACTGTCCAAGCTTGCTCGGCCCTGGTAGATGAACCTCAGGATTAAAGGGTGGGCTCAGTTCAGCGCACACTGTGTCTCACCTAAAAAATCCACTGCGCAGGCTTGAAGGGTAATGACCTTTCCCAAATCTTCGCTCGTGAAGACTGGCCACACTACAGTCATCTGGAAGAAGAGACCAACTCCCATCCACCTACAACTTCCTTTCAGGTAGTTGTAGAGAGCAATAAGATCTCCCCTGAACCTCCTCTTCTCTGGGCTGAACAACCCCAGCTCCCTCAGCCTTTCCTCATAGGACTTGTGTTCCAGACCCTTCACCAGCTTTGTTGCCCTTCTCTGGAAAAATGCACAGGAAGGACATAGACCTGTTGGAGCAAGTCCAGAGAGAGCCACAAAGATGATCAGAGGGATGGAACACTTCTCCTATGAAGAAGGACTGAGAGAATTGGGTTTGTTCGGCCTGCAGAAGAGAAGGCCCCAGAGTGACCTTATTGTGGCCTTTCAGTACTTAAAGGAGACCTATAATAAAGAGGAGACCAACTTCTTAGGAGGGCCTGTTGCAATAGGGCAAGAGGCAATGTTTTTAAACTGAAAGAGAAATAAAAATAATTTAGGTTAGATATGAGAAAGGAGTTTTTTTGCAGTGAGAGTGGTAAAACACTGAAACAGGTTGCCCTGAGAGGTGGTAGATGCCCCATCCTTGGAAACATTCAAGATATTTTCAAACTGATGTGTCTCTGTAGTCAGGAGGTTGAGGTTCACCTTTGAGGACAGCATTGACTCAAGTGAACAGTTGTTGCTAAGCATTAATAGTTGAGTAGGGAAAAAGGCAGGGTAAGGTCCTCACTTGAGAGGAGAAACTTCATCGCTAGTGCCAGATTTGTTCCTGTGTCCTCTCAATGACTTGTCGATGCTAAATCTGTCAGCAGTCTTGGCAACAATGACAAAACCTCAGATATCTTCCAACTGAGTATTCACTAGGAAGAATAAGAAGATGATGTGAGCCCCTTTGAGTATTCCCTGCAATGGTGTATTCTCATAGATCACAGCCGTGTGGTCCCTCCAGTCATGTAAGGGATCTTTCCACTGCTTCTGCTCTTTTCCACATAAAAATGTGCTTATTTGTTGGACTAGTTGACCATTGTGCTCATTCACTGTCATAGCTTCTGATCTGTTTTCCAAACCTCCTGTTCTAAACAACACTGTGTTTTTTAAGAGGAAAAAATATAGTTGCTTGCCCTTAAGGAGCACATCTAACACAGAGAACACAAATCTTAATTGCCATTGAACTCTGTAGCCATTAATTGAACAGAAATTGCCCAGGTGGGCATCTTGCCTTACAAAGGGGTAATATTTTTATTCAGTGTTGAGAAGCCAAATTGCATGGTAACTTATGGAATTCAGTTTCAGAACACCATGATTTAATTAAACAAAAGGATTCCACTCTTTTTTATAAAGTTGCTATGATGCAGAAATTAATTAGAGAGGTAGAGCTGCATAACAAAGAATGTGTGATTCAGGAATGACAGCACCATCCCTCAATAGTTTCATGAGGTGGTGCTTTAATGTCTTGTCAGGTGTTGAGGTACTGTGCTGGTAAACAGCATTACTTGCTGTGCACAACTCAATCACTGCCTTCCTACGATCTGCACGTGGGTCTAGTCTTCTGCAGTTTTTTGGGTATTTGGAAACAAGCACATCTAGAGGTTTAGGCTGGCAGTAACCAAGTTTTGAAGGCCTGAAAATCCAGATGTATTCAGAAGTTGTAATGCTTGGGTTTGGGTTTGTTTGGTTGATTGGTTTTGGGTTTGTTTTTAATGAAAAACTTGGGGTGAAAATCCATACCATTGCATAGTATTTCGTGGTCTTACACTGTTTGAAAGTAAGCTGTCAGGAAACCAGTCTTTCTTGTGAGTGCCTCTCCTATGAAGACAGGCTGAGAGGGTTGTGGTTGTTCAGCTTGGAGAAGAGAAGGCTTTGGGGAGATTGTATTGGAGCCTTCCAGTACTTTAACGAAGTCTACAAGAGAGCTGGAGAGGGATTTCTACTAGGTCATGTAGTGAATAGGACAGGAAGGAATGGCTTCAAACTGAAAGAGAGTATGTCTAGATTAGGTATTAGAAAGAAATTCTCTACTGTGAGGGAGGTGAGGCACAGGAATAGGTTGCCCAGAGAAGCTGTGGCTGCCCCACCCTTGGAAGTGTTCAAGGCCGGGCTGGATGGGGCTCTGAGCAACCTGGTCTAGTGGAAGCTGTCCCTGCCTATGGCAAGGGGGTTGGAAGTAAATGAGCTTTAAGGTCCCTTCCAACCCAAACCATTCAATGGTTCTATGATTCTATGATTTTGTTTGACTCAAACAGTATTGAGAACCAGAGAAGCAAACCTTACACAAAATGGGAATTTTGTGAATCTTGAGTTCTCTTTAACATTTTGTAAATGAGTTAAGTTTGCCTTAATTTCACTTTGTTGATTTCTCTGTTACTGCTTGTTAGCTGGACTACTATGCAATAATATTTTCACTTAGCTTTATTTATTTTCCAGCTGGAGTTCTTTTACCCTTTACTGTTATGAAGAAAGTGCTGAAATTTGAAGTTTCAAACTTGTGCTTCATGGTATCTAAAGTTACAAGTACATCTCCCTACCAGGATATTTTCCAGCTGAAGTAATGCTTGGCAAGGCTGGATGGTCCAGAACATAAAAGATGGTATGCTGTATAAAGCAAAACCTGTTTCTATACAGTATCTTCTTTCTCTTTTTTTTTTTTTTTTGAGTTGGCCATGGCACTAGTATGAGAAACTTGACTGAGATCAGATTTTACTTAGAAATCATTTACCATAGTAAATTATAATATTTATATAGCAAATATTTACACAAGTTTAGTATTTATAATATTTATATTATAAATACAAAACCAGTGAACTAATAGGAAAAATTAACTTGTAGGGGAAAATAATGATAGATAAATGAGAAAAATCCAGAGACTAACAGCTTCTTCCCAGCTTCTTGGGAAATACTTCTAGGTTAGTGGAGAGCAAAATAAAGATGATATTTCTGAGGGTTTCTGAATGTGGGAGATGGAAACAGAATCCTCACATTGTCTTTTTTTCTCCCCAGGTTTCTGCACTTTCTAACCAGAGGGATCTAAGAACAGATTAGTTATGTAAATTGTGCTGACATAAAGCTTTCTGATGAAGTATCCAAACTCAGCCTTCCTCTAGCACTGGCCTCCTCTTCCCTACCCCTGTGCTCCAAGTTGTTACCCTCTCTGCTATGCCCATAGACTGCCCATGGCCTCAGTGGCAGGACCTGTTTCACAATGCAATCCCACTTGCAGTAGGTACATGGGTACCATGAGGTGTGGTGGTGCTCAGCCTTGAGCGGAGAAGGGAATGAGGCATCAGGGAATTGAGGATGCCTTATGCCAGTGTTGCTGCCAGAGGATTGATGTGTAGAGGTGTGGCTGCACAGGTCTGCAGGGTCAATCCATTTAACCCTAGTAGCAAGATTTCCTTTGACAGGCTTCCACGTTGCTTTAACTCAACACTTAACACACAGAAAGAGAGACCTAGCTCTGGCCAAGTACAGCATATGTGGAGTGGAAAGTGCCATGGTCTAGTCCTCTGATTTATGCGATGAGATTGACCTTCCTAAGCTGCACAAGAATCACACTGTTTGTGTGTTAGCTTTGCAGTACATATCTCTCCAAACCTGCGGCTGTATTTAGTTCAGAGGTGAAATAAACCAGGACGTGCCCCTGAGGCTCACTGGCATGTACTGGCTGGATTCACCACTTGACTCTGCATCCCCTCTCGCCTATGGATGTTGAACTTAAAAAGGAAACAAAAAAAAAACAGGAAAAAAAAAGAGAAATAATAACAACGTGTGTCACAGCCACCCAGAGTATGTTTTATAGCATAAAATCAAGAATATGTGTGACATGAGAGCATGGTCTTAAGCTCTGCCAGGGGAGGTATAGGTTGGATATTAGGAAAAAAATTTTTACAGAGAGGGTAATCAGACACTGGAATGGGCTGCCCACGGAGGTGGCGGATTCACCGTCCTGGAAGGTTTTTAAGATGAGACTGGATGTGGCACTTAGTGCCATGGTCTAGTAACCACAGCGAGGTTGGATCAAGGGTTGGCTCTCTTGATGATCTCGGAGGTCTTTTCCAACTCAGTCGATTCTATGATTCTATGATGTGATTCAGAATTTCTAATTTTCATTTTCATACATCTAGTTCTACCATGTTTTGTAGCTGCTCAGCAAGAGACTCCAGATGACTTTCTCTTATTTCAGAGGAGCATGATTCATCTCAGATTAGAGGATTACACAGGAGTGGGATTTACAGTATTGAATATTATTTGGAGATGGGTTTGGACATACTTTAAGAAGAGTTTCCTGATTATGTGTCAAGAATGTACCTAAGTATATAAACATGGACTCCTCCATCTTCACCCTTTCACATGAAAACAATACAGCCCTTCAAACAATGTATACTGGGAGATTATTGCACATTTTGGGTGGCTCAACTCTTTCGCATGTAGAATAAGTGATATGGCAAAACTTCCTAATGTTGCTTAACAGCATTCACAATTTTGTCATGAGAAATCTTTAGAAGGAAGCAGATGAATTAAAAATGTTAGTAAATCTTATTCGAAATGACGTATTCTGTGAGAGAAACTTATTTTCAAATGCAAACTGACTGCCTGGAGTATTTGTGTGCTTTTAAAGTTCTGCTAGGAAATGGGAAATATTTTCATTTCTAATGCAATTTTTTTTATTCTGAGGGTTCAACAGTTTCAGTCTCCTAGACTATTGTAATATTTTTGGTGCACTATCTTAGACAACACAAGGCTTCATGCTGCAAAAGTTAGCTTCTAACATAGCTTCTTTGGAAGTGGGGCAACAGTTAAATGGACATAAGATTAATGTAGGGCCAGGATAGCTTTCCAGTAATTTTCCTGAGGAAATAATAGCTACATCTCTAATCATCCCAACTCAGATTTTTCAGTGGACATCCCTGCTGCATTTTGCTGGTATGACTTTAGACGTTGCCTGAAGTAGGGACAACAGACTGGATGATGATGCTCAGACAGGCCATCTGAGCACAGTCACATCCGCTTTTGTTGTCCCTGTTACAGGGAAAATGTTGTCTACCAAGGGGACAAGATAGACAGCTGGTGAAAGGAGCACCCAGCCGTGAATCTGGGCCCACAAGCTCCATTGGCACCAGAAAGAAAAAAAAAGTTGTATGCCTTCTATTTAAATCTGTTTATAAATTGGTTTTGCAGACAGTACAGCTGCCTGATCAATATGCTTATTCCAGAAAAGTTTTAAACTGCTCCACTAGCGCTGGCATTGGTGCTCCTGGCAAACTGACTGAGAGAGAGAAACAGCTTTCTGAAGAAAAGAAAAGCCCTGGAGTGATAGTTTTTCTTCTGCCTGAATTCCTGATAGCTTCCTGTAAGGTCAGGTAGGAGCTGGTGCTAGCAGTAGTGGGCTGAACAGGGGAGCACTGCAGCTCTTGGTGGCACTTCATCATAATCTGTAACATGAAATTACACCCTTTACTGGCTTTAATTCACTGCCTCTCCTGACTTAGGGAGATCAGTTTAAAATGCTCTCTCTAATGTGTTATTGAAGGTGCTCTAGCAAACCCGACTTCAGCTGTCTGAAAAGTTATTGGTGCCTCCTTCCTCCCTTCATCTCCCAACAGGGATGGCTGCCGTCACAGCAGCAGGAGCAGAATAAAAGGTCTGTCGATTGGGTGGAAACTCTCGAATGTTGGCATAAAACCGCCTTCAGGAGCAGCTTTAGCTGAGCAGCGAACATCCTTTCAAATCAGCTTTGGCACAAGTGCTCCTGCAATGGAAATAACCACAGCTGAGGTTAAAGCCATGCCACACTCACTTTCTGTGCTCAGACTGGGAGAAGAAGACGACAAAAGGAAAAAGGAGACTTAGCAGATGCTTTTACTCTGTTATGGCTCTGGTGGTTCTGGAAGATAACTTCATGAAGTATTTGCCTCAGCTTTTCCTTTAATATGGTATTTTTTTGGTGTATAGATCTTTAACTGACCTACATGTTTTTATTGCATGGAGAATTGTTATATACAATGAGTCAGATTAGTAGGAGAAAAATCTGAGATGAGTAAGGAATTGGCTAATGGGGATATGACAACAATTAGTGCTGAAAGCTGAAATGTTGGCTGAAAGGATCTTACTAGAGAAATTCCTGTTGGTGTTGGGACTAATTTAGTATAATAGACCTTTGGAATAAAATAACAGTACTAATGAAATATGCTGATGACTCAAAGCTTGGAGTTGTACTCAAGAGAAAGGATGATTAAATATCCCTTTCTTAAGGGGAAGAAAGCAGCTGGATTGTCTTGCAAATCGGACAAATGGAAGTGGTGTGATATGAGAAAAAAAGTGCCTTTTTAAGGAGGTAAGATTGAGAGTTTGGGACTTTGGGTCAGAAAAACAAACCCTGATTGTTATGTATCTAGAGGATAAAAATCAGGGAATGCTTGGGACTATCAGTTATAGGGCTGTCGTAGTGTATAAAACAGATGCTCTGAAGTGAGACACATTTAGACTAGAAATAAAAAAATATTTCTTATCATCAGAGAAGCAAAATTCTGCAACAGTTTCCCACTGAGAGAAGTGGAGATGCTTACCTAGTTCTGCCTGTGTGCTTGGGTGATTTGCAGAAGATTTTGTGTGATGTGGATGTTTGTAACAGTAGGAGACTGGGCTTGAGATGCAGAATTCAATATTATTTTTCCTGGCTGGGAATACCTGGAAAAAAACCCCATTGACGTTATCGTAGGTTCTGTTCATAAGCTACTCAAGCTACTTACTTCAGAGTGTGATTTTCCCTCTTACTTCTGGTAATTTCATTAGGTTGCTAACAAAGCTGACGTTGATTTATCGCTGGTTTTCAAAATTGCTCTGAACTGAGAAAGGTCACACCTCTCCTAGCTGTTGTTGCAGGTTGTCAGCAGAGCTGGTTCAAACACTGTGCCACTGGTATGCAGTGAGTCAGAGTTTTGCAAGTGCTCTTCGCAGCTCACAGGGCTGGGGATTTACCTAAATTTCTATCAATAATCTCATATTTCTGAGATAAAAGATTCCCATTGCAGGAAAATGTGCCAGGTGTTGGAGTATTGCAAACTAAGCCCAGACGGTCACCTTGAGTTCAGGAAGAGGATGTCAGAACCATCCCACTTGGGAAGTGCTGATCCCTCTTCCTGTAGGGTGGCACATCAAAGATTTGTGAACTTCAGGCCAAGGCTTTGGATGTAGCAAGGCACTGCCAAGTGCCATGACAGTAGAGAACAGCCAGTTAAAATAAGGTGTGTGTTAGGTCATCAAGTATTTGGATCAGGCAAACAGCTTGTGTGTTCTGTGCAATTTCCAGGACTGCTCACTAGAGAAGTCACAAGTTCCTGTATCAACCTGTGAGTGCAATAGCTCAAGGAGGTGATGACAGAGCTTTGCTTCTTTAGGAGAAAATTCTATTAGTCTTAGCTTTGTTCCTGAATTGATTTTTGCAATTTATTGACATAATAATCTGAGCCCTTTAGCTGTAGCTAGAACCCTATCTGTGGGAACTCGGGTGAGCCACTGTTTCCTATGCAGCCCTCACCTGGCCTCCATTCCATATCTACAGGCCTCTAACTGTATAGGAAAAAGACATCTACAGGGGGGCCTGTGTTTTTTTCCCAAGGTTTTTCCAGTCTTTTGAGTAGAAGATGTGCTCTGATAGTGTTCTCATCCTAAAGTGATCCCATTGGCTTTTTATTTTATTTTCATCTCTCCACACCTCACACAGACAAAATGAAAGGATTGTGGTTGGTCCGACAACGGTGCACTCCCACCTGTACCAAACATCTCCAGATGTGAACATGTGTGCATATGTGCTGACCACAATGTTTAAGAGAGCTTTTGGTCAGAGAAATCTTGTATGTTGAAATAAAAATATTCCTGGGGATGTATGCAATTCTGTTGCAAGTCTTAATGGAGGTGAAGCCTGCTTTTTCCTCCTACCCATCCAGTGCAGTAGGTAGGCTATGAACAATGCAGGCTGATTGATATGCTGAGTGACAGCTATCCAGGGAGGTGGCATGACAACCTGTTATTTCTCAGAAATGTCTATTCAGTAGAATATGTCACATTTCCAGCCTTTCACCCCTTTTTAAAATGGAAAAAAGACAGAAATACAGATTTTTTTCATAAGATATATGCTTACAATTCATGCACACCTCTAATTCTTGAGATTTTTCTAAGAACTGTAACATGAAAATTAAAGTATTAGTAAATATTTTGTTGACCGAAGAAAATGAAACATCCTTAACACTTAATGAGCTCTGTTACCTGCTGCCTATGCAGCTCCATATCTATATTCACCTGAATGATGTCTTTGGAACTATATACAGCAATGAACCTAAACCAACCATGAATTAAATTAAATGCTTTTCAAGTGGTTTAAGTAAATGGAAAGTAATTTTTCTTTTTTAATAATTAATGAACTCTAAATTAATGAACCATCTGTAAATTACATGTCTCCAAAATAAAGTTTCTCACAGAATGAAAAGATGACCAGATTGAGAAATTTGTGAATTTTGTTTAAAACCTATATTTAGGATTATTTAGGGGGTGGATGGAGTGGTTTTTAAAAAAACCAGTCATTATCTGTTCAAGCCAACTGACTGATTACTCTGATAGTTCAGTTCACGTATTTCTGGTTTCCTGCAGTCCTCGGCAAGGCCCCACTCTGACTTTGCTACTTTCGTTCAACATCATTCAGTTTCTGTGTTTCTCTAGATGTTCCCTGCCTGGAAATTTTGTCAGGGTAACTGTATTAGGTTTTTCTACAACTCTTTCAAGTCTTTCACATCCTCAACTGAACTGCCACATAGTTGTGTAGCACCAGATTCTGTTAAATCCAGTGTTTTATGAGAGCCTAGGTCTTGTGGGAAAATGCAGATAAACTCCACATAGCTGCTTCTCTGTTTACTGATGACCTCCTATACTGATGACTTTACTCATTTTTTTAATTTGCCGCTCCAAAACCTTCTGGGCAGTCCCCAAAAGACCCAGTGGGCCTGTTACTTTCAGGAAATAGGAGGTATATTGCAAGGGCTATACCCATATACACAGAAAGTCCTGCTTGTGCAATAATGTTCTTCACAGTTGTTCCTGGTAGAAGTGCACTCATTTTGGGTAAAACTGGTTTGCTATGGAATGTTCTTGGAAATTATTAGACTTCCTGGGACACTTTATCACCTGGTGGTTACTGGACAAGTTACATTATCAAGGTAAAACTAAACGATGTATCCATATCCAGTCTGTTATGAAAGCAGTCCTCAAGTCAGACTTCACATGCACTTCCAGTTGCATAATCACCTTTAATATTGCTTCTTCCTCTGGGCTGTGAAGGAATTGCATTCTTACTCATCACACCCTCTGACACATTAAGTAAATGAAACAGCAGCAGTAGTGTACACAGTGGGAATACCGGAGCTTAGAAGAGTTTAACTTCAGCATTTTTGAAGTCATCACTGACATCACGGCTGCTATGGGACTTTTTGTACATGTGCATATATGATGTAGCAATCCTAGTGATTAGTGTGCTTTTAGCAAAGAAGAATTTTGCTCCAAATGCTCCCTTGAGCATTGTTGTAAATGCATCTCTGTTCTAAGGAAAGAAAGGAAAGACCTGATGAGGCAGACTGAGCTTTGCCATGCAACATGCACTACTGTTTCATAGTTACCAGTTTTATTAAGTTGCTCTGAATTTCTCTGATTTTCCTCTGTAGCTCTTAAGTTGTTCTGATAACTGAAAGTTGGTGATGGCTGTCTTGGAATAACTGGCATGATTTGGCTGTAGAGATATACTTATTTGCTGTGGGAGAGGCATTCTATTGCAATAGAACTTGGTAGGACCCGGTACATCATGGCCTGGATTCTGCTCAACAGTGCTCAGTGCTGCTGGTATGTGAGTAATTAATTAATGCTTAATAGAAAACTAGCAAAGACCATGCATGATAAGAAACAGCCCTGAAGTTGTTGTTGCAGTTTTAAAAAGCAACAAAAAATATGAAATTTATTCCATCACTCTGTGCAATTGTGTTATTTCAAAGCAGTGATATTAAGGTACATTAAGGATGAGGCAGGACATCGCCATCACAATCTTCTTGCTGTTCAGGTGCAGATAGCTGGTATGAAGGATGCTAAATATTGATGCTGTGTTCTGTGTCAGCACAGTGGTGTGCAACCCTTAGGACAGTCATGCTCAAGCTCTGATTATACATTTCTCCTTAGGCTTCTCATTATTCACCTTTCTGACTGATCCACATTCATTTCCAACCTGAAATGCAACTTTTTTGTTTTCCTGTTTTCTGTATTTAGTGCTGTTGTTCAGTTCCCATTAATTTGCTGTGATGTTTATTAGGCTACACAGCTGGAGTTGCTTACAGCACACGGGCCTGGCTTTACTGCTGGCAGCACAAGTAGTGATGCATTAATGAACCCTGTTGCATCTTTCCAGTTGCTGTTGTGATATGTGAAATTAAATAGACTGGTTTTCCTGAAAAAAGGGTTAGGTTCCCTTGTACATAGCGTGGCATTTGAAAGGCTTATTCTTAATACACAAAATTAAAATGCCCTTTGCTTTTACTTTTAAAAGAGTCGCACATTTACATCATGTCTGTATGATAACAGCACCTGGATGATGCTGAACAAAATCAAGGCCATTATATAGCAAATGATGCAACAATTCAGAAACAAAACCTAGCTAATGGAGTAGAGCTGTAGGGGATTGGAAGGTAGTTTTATTTTAAAATAAAACTAATTTCACGCATTTTCACCTGCTCTCTTATACCCATGTATGTACGCAAAAACACCAAGACCATATCTCCAAGTGGTCTGTCTGGCATTCAGTCACATACGACAGGAATTGCAAATGTCAAGGGATGCAGGTGAGTAACGGTAATGCCAATGTGTATCTGATTGCAGTGGGATTAGGAACAAGACTTGGCAGAGCAGGCAGCATTGCTCAGGCTGTAGCTGTGGGTGCTGGGACATGCAGTGGCTCCCAGGTCATCCTTGTTGCTCAGGGTGGAATGAGGGATATTCTTAATTAAAAAAAAAAAAAAAAAGTAGTTCCTTACACTTAAGTGTACACCTTTTGTTTGTTTGTTTTGGAAGAGCACACAGCAAAAAGAGCACTTAACTTTAAGCCTATAGAATATCTTTTACAACTATGGTTTCACTCTGATCTTTTCAGAAATCTACTATACATCTTTTCGCTCTGTGCAGGGTCTTTAATTTCTGTGCATGGGAGCACTGCACATGGATGTCACTGGGACCCAGTCTGTCCCCAGTTCATGCTCTGTGCACCACTGCACCTGTTCCTCTGGTTCATAGTTTCTGAGCAGGGAGAGCAGCAACATTATTTGCAGGATCTGAAATGTTTTGTTCTCTGTGGTGGTCATTGGCTAAGTATACATCAAGCTAGTAGCCTTTTGGAAAGACTGGAAGAATCTGTGCATCTGCTGACTGTTCCTAGTGTGCTAAGTTAAATCTTTTTGAATTCTGAGTAAGAGTTTCCATGGAAAGTTCACTGTGATCTACTTGATAGGCTTGACTGGTATAACATTACCATGTTAGCCTGCATTTCTGAAGCAAACAAATATGGTATGTAGATGTCGAAGTAACTAACACAAGTCTCATCCTGAAAAATCTAGTGTATTGAGCACTTTATATGTAAGACGCGTTATTTATTCAGGTTTTCAGGACTGTGTCATATTAGAAATCGTCTCCTACTTCCATTACATTTCCATATGTGTATAATCAGTGTAAATTTGGAACCCCTTGCAGGAGAGCTGATGGAAGAAGAAAGCCACATGATGAACTGCTGGAAAAAAACTGCTGCTCTGGAAGTGTTCTGTCATTTTAAGCTTGGGGAGGTGCCCATGTCCAAATTACACTTTCCTGCTTAACTGTTCTGCTTTCTGTGTTTTGTGCTCACTGCTGATGATTTCATAGTAATTATTTCTTGCTTACTTTGAGCTCTAAAGTATTTTCTTGCTGCTGTTTCATGCACAGACCTAACACAGTGACTGGGCCATGTGCTGTGTTGTCAGACACACACAGCAGGACTCATCTCTGAGTTTTATTCAAAGAGACCTTGGAGGATGTTCTCCTTGCAGTGACTACGCAATCCCAGAAGATGGAATGGCAGTGAAATATGACATGAGAAGAAAAAAGCCTGGCATTTCAGATCCTATGTTTAATTTGGGAGCTGGCAGTTAGCAAAAACACTCATTAGCTTGGAAACTGAACAAATGTGCTGTGATAATTAGTGAGAAACAAAGAATATGGGACCCCAAATACCATTTTAATTAAAATAATTTTTCAGGGAAGAACAGAGTTTTAAAGGCATACTATCCTAGCAGCCCAGAGAGCAATATAAGTAGCAATGTGAACTACAAACTCTGACAGTCACCCTTGGAGAAAGAACAGCTCAAATTTGTGGGCACAGTCAGATAGGCCCTTTCCAGATCCATGAGGAGCTGTAACAAACTCACTGCCCTGCTCCCAGAAGTTACTGATTTCTCAGCTGAGTAATTGAAAACGTGAGCACTTACACTTTGCTGTGATAAAACAGGTTTGCTTGAATCCCCCAGCCGAGGGGGTGCTGATTTCTGACTGAGGTGAGGTAGCTAACAGCTGTAGCCAGTAGCTTTTATAGAGCTCTCACTTGATTGCTTATAATTACCTAATTATGATTTGAATCCATTAAAAAACAAACTGTCATTAACTCATGTTGGAGTTGGGGCTACTCCCTGCTAGATAAACTTTTCTAGACAACAACACACAAAAAAAATCACATTTCTTTTATTCTCAAACACTGCTAAATTTGTTTCCGTAAATTGCAATATTGTGTGTTAAGTCAGAACAGAAAGTGCTAAAACATGGAAAATACTGGCATCCAGAACTAACATCGTAGGGCAGCTAGGGTTGTTCATTTGTTTCATAAAATTTGGCAAGTATATGAAAGAAAATATTTATCTTTACTGTTTGTGATTCTAAGAGCCCCCTTGTCTACTCCTCTGGACTTTTTCTTCATTTTTGCTGTCAGTCATCAAGGCTGTGGCCTTACAAGCCTCTACTGACTGAGTAGTTGCTGATGTTGTTTTATTTCTCCTTTCTCAGGGGCCCTGGATTAGGAGCCCCCAGCTTTGAAGCATCAATGTTAGTAGGAAACCTAAACTTAAACAACATCAGTTTTGTCATGTCTTTGTCTAAAGGCACCCTGACAGCTCAGAGGCTTCTCTGCTTATTTGTTATGTGCTGACCTGCCCTAAAACCTAGATTTTGGGTCATGTCACCATTGGTGAAATAAATCCATGCATGTTTATCCAATACAATCTCGTTATACTTTAATAATAATTTCTGCTTTCCCAGTGTCCTCGAGTCTGTTGATACTGAGGAGAGTCACTGATATGACATGGCGAGGTGGTAAGAATATTTCATTGTTTAAATACAATATAAGTACATATATATTTGTGTGTATAAACCCAGCCTTTTGACTTGGAGCGTGCTTTGAGGTGACAACAGCTATGAAGGTTTAAAAACCACATGAGCCATAGCATTCAGCTCTTTCATAATCATGAATTCAAGTCACATCTCAGAAATGCTGTTAGGTCATGGTTGCTGAGAAGTCCTGGATAAATCACGGCTGTCAGCAGCTAAGCAGCCCATACTGGGGAGGTTTTCTGTTTCTGCTGCCTCTCTAGCAGAGGCAGATATGGGAGCAAGGAGTGAGAAAAAGTAATTGTGGACCTCAGTGGCTTTCTCTGGGACTAGACAAAGCCTGTGATGGGAGGAGAAGAGACCATATGAAGAAGTATTGGGGGTGTAAGGGGAACAGTGGTGCCTAAAATACAAGAACATATTTAAGTCAGTATTTTACCTCTGTGATAGAAATAAGGAGGGCAGAGGTTGCCCCAGAGCTGGACAAATCCCCTGAACCAAACAGAAGCACTACTGGATTGCATCCCACAATACATATCTTTGAAGTCATGCATGTCAAACTGGACTGTAATGGAGGGAAAATTACCATTTACTGGGGATTTAACAGATGTGGCATTTCTTAATATGCAATGAGCAGGGCTGATGCCACAGCAAATACAGATCCATGAAAAATTGAGTGAATTGAAAATTGAGTGTAACTGTTAATGGGTTTCTGAGGAATCTCCTCTATGCCTGGTAAGAACCTTTCTTTTATTAAATTGAGACCATCAGAACAGTTTATCTGCCCTATGGGCATTATTAACATATGCCAATAATATCAAGATAATATCAGGAACACAGAATGAGAAATAATAATTTAGAGACTGAAATGTAGTGGCCTCAGGGGAACATGTGGACTAGTGACTGGATAAAGTGGTAAACCAAATATTACTGGGGGTTTTCTTTCAACTATGCCACAAATGGCTTTGTGGGCAAGAACCCCATTTAACTTCCTTGTGCACAAGTCTATAATGGAAGTATTCATGTTTATTTGTCTTCAATGTGTGTCAAATCTTTGTCAGTGAAAGGCTTTATGATATTACAGTTTAAGATACTGAAGATGTGCAAGGTTTATCATAGTATCTTAGCCACAAATATCTCCATACACAAAATGCTAGTGTAGGGTCGCCCCTGTTTCTTGAATGAAGCAGTGCTTTGTTTTGTTAATGTGTTGCCCTTTATTCAGACTTTTCATTACCAAAAGAGTGCTTTTGTGAAATGAATATTTATGAATTAGTGTCTTGAATGATATTTATTCCATTCTACCAACAGCATAGTAAAATGATGTTCTGGCAAAAAACACATCTGTATTGCTTCAGTCTATGTCATTCACTTAGACTACAGGATCTTTGCAACAGGGAATATCCCTGACTCTGTGCACACCAAGTATCTTTCTTAAGCTCTTCCTGTGTTGCTTTAGTATAGTAACCACGTGGAGGATCAAAATGAAGGGATTACAGGAAGACACACACTTGTATGTAAAGCCTGCATTACTGCTCATTCCTGAGGCTATTTTTACAGGTGAATCATGGGCTATGTGCAAGTAAGTTGCCTGATAATACTTCTGACACGAACAAAAAATACACACATATGATAGAAAGAAGACTAATCTCTTTACATTTGAAAGAAATTTTTAAAAGTGACAATGGAAACATGGAGTGAAAGGGCATATTATTAGTGACTGGGACAGGCTTACATGGTTCTAACTAAACTTGGATTTAAAAGTTCCTCAGTCTTGCCGTTGGCTATGAGAAAACACAGTGAAGGGTCTTCTCATTCAAAGTTTGTCCCCTTATAACTATAATTTCAGAGACAACAAAAAAGATACTAAAGATTGCATAAGACACTGAAAATTGTTTAACCAGTTCCGAAATTAAAGGTCTAAGCTGCATGTTTTCCACTGAATTTTGGAAGCCACCACAAAAAAGAATTAAAAATATCTGGTGTCTGTCCCATAGAAAATGTGGGATCAAACTCCTTTTTTGCCCCTGCACTGATATAAAAAGTAAACCAGTGTTTCAATAAGTCATGACAGTATAAAACTCTTGTCACAGAGGCCAGATGTAGTTTTTGAGCAGAATTTAGGATGCCCACTGACTTCCCTTGTTTGAAAGCTGAGTATTGATTTGTATTTAGTCTGTCTCAGAAGAAAACATAACAGACCTCCAAATGATTACTAAGCAGCTGAAAAATGAAAACATATATTTATTGTCTAGATATGCCTTTAAATCCCCTCTTTTGTTATTGACATTATAAGAGTGTTGCTATTTCTGTCCTAATTTTTGGGGATGTGCTCTTAACACCAGTATGACAAAGACCAGCTGAGTATATGTAGATGGATTGAAGTGAAGAGCTGAAGAATCTTTATTTAAGAATCTGGCCTCTTTACAATTCTGAATGTTTCCTCTCCTGTTCTCGTACAGTGTCCACCTCCTGTTGAAAACCAGAGCTTTTAGTTTCTGAGTGATATTTTTGTTCTTCATTACTCTACTGTGGCAGTTTGGAAATATAATTTAAGGTAATGAGTCACAGGCTCAGTTTCAGCACATGAAGGTCAGGTGAAAACAGCCATCAATTATGCCTGAGGATTTTGTGCCACTCATCTCTCCAGCTCCCTAGCTCGTTTCCTCATTTTAGTCATGGTAAGTCACCTTATACCAGAGATCTGGAAGCAGCATTTGGGCACAACTAACTCCTAGGTTCTCTTCATAACTGGCCTGCTTGGTGCTTACATTTAAAATACCTCTGCAGGTGGTAGCCGAGCTGTGCGCTGCTCTGCCGCGTCTGTTTGATGACACCTGTGGGGCAAAGGCTTGAGCAGCACCCCAGAGTCTCAGGTTCCTCCAAGGGAGCAGCTTCTGCTTCAGGGGAGCTATTAATCTCTTGGCAGGAGAGAAGCATAGTCCTGCTCACTATCAAAGAGAGGACCATGGTGCTTTCTTGCAGGTGGGCCCAGGGGAGAGAAGGTGTTGGTGTACTGCTGGGGTCAGCATGATCAAACAGGAAAATGGGGGCATTACAGAATGCATCTGGGGCCTGCAGGCATTTTGTTTTCATTGCAGGTTTCAGAAACAAAAATTAATAACTGTTATTTTTTTTGCATTGCTTAGAAGAGAGATTATATAACCTTTCTATGCAATTGTACATCTCCATGTATGGCCTAAGTTACACAAGCTAAATGGCCTTAGAATCATAGAATCATAGAATCGATTGGGTTGGAAAAGACCTCCGAGATCATCGAGTCCAACCCTTGGTCCAAATCCAGTCCATTTACTAGCTCATGGCACTCAGTGCCACGTCCAATCTGCGTTTAAAAATCTCCAGGGATGGTGAATCCACCACCTCTCTGGGCAGCCCATTCCAATGCCTGATTACTCTCTCTGTAAAGAATTTTCTCCTGATATCCAACTTAAATTTCCCCTGGCGGAGCTTAAGCCCGTGCCCCCTTGTCCTATTGCTGAGTGCCTGAGAGAAGAGACCAACCCCCACCTGGCTAGACCTTCCCTTCAGGTAGTTATAGACGGTGATGAGGTCACCTCTGAGCCTCCTCTTCTCCAGGCTGAACAACCCCAGCTCCCTCAGCCTCTCCCCATAGGACTTATGCTCCAGTCCCTTCACCAGCCTTGTGCTCTTCTTGGACCCGCCTCCAGCACCTCAAATATCCTTCCTGAATGAGGGGGCCCAGAATGAACACAAGACTCAAGGTGTGGCCTCACC